>NC_067398.1:229730553-229983053 GCF_016432865.1 Antechinus flavipes | reverse complement strand
AAGGTAGCTATGCAATAGATCTAACAAGTCTGAGATGAGTTGTATATTTTATTTTTTCTTATTTATTTTGAAATATGATTCCCATACATAGGATATGCTAAATAAGCAAAATTTATATTAACAAAATTATTTCTAAATTTTCTTCTGTCTGTAATAACATAACTCATTAAAGTTTATGATGCACTCAGTAAAACTTAAGGCACACAACCCAGTATGTCAGTCATACATTAGGAGAACTACTAGAATAGCTATTCATGAATCTAACTCCTTCATTTTACAGAAGAGGAAACTAGATAAGAGAAAGAACTACTTGGCCCAAATCATCCAGCAAACAAATGGAAGAGTGGGCCTAGAACCCAGGTTACCTGAATGCCTGGCCTGTGTAATCACACACACACATATATGTGTGTAATTCCCTATACCATAAGCAAGAGCCCATCTGCAAAACATTTTGTGCTCCTTGGAGAGAAACACTAGAGATGGATACCAGGTGGCATTATTATCAAGTCTTGAAGACAGATGTGCTCTAGCTTCCCATGGGGTTATCCCCGATGCTCTGTCCAATGTTACTCCAATGTGGCCCCAAATGTTAGGAATTTGGCCATGGCATACATGATTCCTCAACCTGGCATATTTCACTACAAGTACATTTTTCATAGCTTTAAATGAGTCCTATAGTGACTACTCTCTAAACATATTCTCTGGCATCTAGGCCCTTCAATTGCATTCCCATAGCTAGGAGAGGGAAGATAAGAAAGGAGGCAGCTAAAGGACAAAGGAGAATATGGCAGCCAAGTGGTGCAATAGAGAGAGCACCAGACCTGGAGTCAGGAAGTCTCATCTTCCTAAGTTCAAATTTGGATTCAGACACTAGTTGTGTGGTCCTGGGCAAATCACTTAATTCTGTTTCCCTCAGTTTCCTCATCTGTAAAATGAGCTAGAAACCAAAATGGAAAACCATTCCAGTATCTTTCCATGAAAACTCCAAACAGGTCATGAAGAGTTGGACACAAACAAAAAAAAGACTCATTGAATACAGAAAATATTTTATTTTTACTTTAATGGTGAAAAAGTAATCTGATTTCTGGTAGAAGCTGGGACAGTACTAGAAAAAAACATTAGAATATAATGGTTCTAGTTTCACATCAGTTAGAATCAGAGATATTAGACCTGGAAGAAGCTTAAATCTGATTCCCTTTTATTACAAATAAAGCTTAAGGAAGGCAAGGAATTTTGTCTAGTTAGTAGAAATGGAGAAAAAAAAAAGGTTGATGGCTCTTCCCCCAAACTCCTCATGTTGCTGACTCTCTTCTTGAGATTTAGATGAAGTTCCAGTTTGCATGGTCCTAGTGATAGTTGCTAGGGGCATGATGGAAAAGTATTTCACTCACTCTATCAGGTCATCTTCAGACCTTCTGTTGAATGGGTCAGATGAGGCTGAAAAAAAGAGGGGTTCTCAAAAGGCTGCTAAATGTGAAAGTGGGAGCATGGCTATGCTCCTGACTAACAAAATAGCTGAAAATATGTTGATTAGTTACAAAAGTGGAAACTCTCCCTTCAAGAGTGGGAAAAGTCTCAGTACCACATGACAACTTCAGCACTGTTTATGGGAGCTCCTCATGCTAGACTTGATTCCAAATAGATTCCAAAGTTACATCCTAGTCCTATAAAAGAAATTGAGAACTAGAAAGATAGAGACTTGACAAACACAGAACATTAATGGCATAACAAGATGCCTATCAGGCCACTCCTTGTCTCTTCTACCTCCCAACCACCTTTCTGCCCCAATATGTCATGTTACTGTTCTCTACAAGCTAGCCATACCACCCTGGATAAATCATAAAAGTTTTTCCGTGTATTTAGTTTTCCCATGGGTCAAATGGGGATACTAATACTCATCTTGTTTACCCAATAATCATGTTTTGAAGTTCAAATCAACTTACTCTCAGCCTCTTAAATTAAATCATGGAAAATGTTGGTGAAGCTCTAATCACTGTGTGAAGGATTTTGAATTCTCTAGGCAGTATAATCCTAGGATTTAATCTTCTGGTTAGAGAATGGAGTTTTACTGGACAGCATTTCATTGGTCTTCAAAGTTTCAGAATTTGGTGACTGGATCTTTGGGAGGAGAAGGTAATTTCCTAATGCTCTTTGGAGAAAGAAGAGAATTGTATAGGATCCTACTCACCCAACAAAGCCAGTGAGTTACTCGGAATATTGCAGGTTTGATTAGATAGTGGTTGTTTGTTCTGCAGCCCCCAAAGTTTTTTTTACGTGTAAGTCATAGGGGACTGTGTAGTTTCTGTGGGAAAGAGGGATTCACTATATTGTCAAATGGTTGTCTCAATAGCCACCCTAAATTTGTTCTCTTCTAGTAGGAACTGAAGGACTCAGTGTTTTGAATGTTTTTTTAAATCTGTTTTGGTGCTATTGTGAATCTTTTGTGTCATTCTGCAGGGTAAATAAAGGTTATCCCTTATCCAAAATGCAATTAATACCTTGAATGCTTGTATGGAAGGGAAACATTTAGGTAAAATTAGACATGAGCTATATGTCCTAAATATTTTAGGAGATTTTCTTGAAGCAATGCCAAATGGAAGCAATGAGCCAAAGAGAGAAAATGACACTTTTGGAATCAGTGTCCAGAACTGAATCTGGACTTTGTAGCTCAGAGTCTTGGGGGAATCCTGGATGGTAGATTACAATTATTGTTATTAAGTTTCTTTCCATAAAATGGATTACACTGACTAGAGAGGACTTTGCTGAGATAACGTCTGTTCCTCCTAAAAAAAAAAAAAAAGACTTCTCATCCTGAAAGATCACTCTACTCTTGCAGTTCCTTCCTCTGATTGGTTGTTTTCTCCAGGAACCTCCATTTTAAGGAGGGTATGCTGTCAGCCAGGTTCATTCTCTCATTCCTCTTTTCCTGATTTCTTTCTTCACCATGATCCCACAAAGGTAACCTCCCCATTCTTTAAGGGGTATCTTCCCTCTTTGGAATGCAAGTCTTGGTGAAGAGAGAGAATATATTTTGTTTGTATTTTATTCCCAACAGTACTGGGCTTATATTAAGCACTTAATAAATGTTTGTTGACTTATTTATAAAGGACTGAGTGGTGGGCTATACTTCCAGACGAGGAATCAGTCTTAAATTTTAAAATAAAATAAAATTACAATATCAAATAAAAACATTACCAAAAATTTACAATTTCAAATCAAATAAAAACAAGCATATTTGAAATCTGTGAGAACTATAATTAATACTATTACTATTCATGATAGGACTGATGATGAAAGATTTCATCCATATCAGATGATGGATTTAGGAAGCAGAGACAGACATATGTAATTTTTTTATATAGACACTAAAGAAATTTGTTTTGCCTGATTATATTTGATACAAAAAAAATTGTTTTTCTATTTTTCCCCCTAATGAAGAGGGAGGTTGAGAAGGAAAAAAAATTCTGTTACTTTTTTAATGGAGAGATAAATTTTGCTATATATGTTGAATATTGCATGTATTTCTAGATAAAATTACTGAATTATTAGTTTTTCTTTGTTATAAAAGACCTTTCATGAAATAGAAGTAATCTGTAAATATTTGTAATGTAAAAACAAAGAATATCAAAAAAAAGTATAACCTGGATAACATATCCTCTCCTTTCAAGTTCAAATTGCGGCTAAAGAAACTTGAGGTAGAAATTATCAACAATTATAGAATTTATATATATGCAGGACTCTAACAATCAAAACACGAATAAGACTTTTCTCATGAAGTTGATAATCTAATTTTAGTATCAGGACATATAAATGAAGTGCAAAAAAAACCTGGACACATTAGACTATGCTACCTTATATAATGAATGCTACAGAAGCTCAGATAGGGGAGAAATACATTAAAACTAAAGTAGTCAAGATAGGTCTTATACAGAAGGTAGATTCTGAACTGAATCTTGAAGGCAGTATATGACAAGAAAGCAAGAGAGGAAAGAGAGCTAGTGTAAACCAAGGTGTTGAAGATGGAAATGTGATTAAAGAAAAGTGAAGAAGTATAATCAGCTGGCTGTGTATAGGTATAACATGATATAAGGGCCAAAAGAGGAGAGTAGAACTAAATTGTGGAGAACCTTGAATACTGCCCATCAGCAATTTTTCCCTATGGAGAAAGTTACGCTTATCCCTTGAATATTAAGCTAAGCAGTTTAGACAATATTCTCAAACTTTTTGAGTTCAAGACTCAATAGTCTTGAAAAGTATTAAGCTCCCCAAAAAGAGCTCTTATTATGTGGGTTAAATCTATATTTACTATTTTAGTAAATGTAATATTGTAGTGTTATTATGAAAATAGTTTTGACCTTGAAAGGATCCTAGGGACTCCCAGGGGTCCACAGGCCACACTTTAAGAACCAGTTTTATAGGCAGTGGGGAACCATTGAAAGTAGAGAATGTAAGACATATGGTTCCCCAGCAATATTGTACAACAATGAACTATGAATGACTTAGCTCTTCTCAGTAATATAATGATTCAAGACAATTCCAAAGGACTCATGATGAAAAATATTATCCACCTCCAGAGAGAGAATTGAATGGAATCTGAATAAAGATTAAAGCACATTAGCTTTCACTTTATTTTTGTGTGTTCTTTTTTTTTTTTTACTTTTGCTCTGTGTCTTCTTTCACAACATGACTAATGTGGAAATGTGTTTTGCACGACTGCACAGGTATAATCTATATCAAATTGCTTATCATCTCAGGCAAGGGGAAGAGAAAGGAGAGAATATGGAACTCAAAAAAAAAAAAACCCTTAAAATTGTTTTTACATGTAACTGGGGAAAATAAATATAAAAAAAGAACTATGGTTCCTCCTCTCTTCATCCCCAGTGGAAGGGATAGTATTTATATTTATTCAACTTGATATGTATTAAGCCTAGCCCAGCCCTACGTCAAAGTAATAATGAAGGTGAAAATGAGTGAGCCTTAAGATGCAAATAATACCTATTGTGTTATTACCATTATACTTTTCAAGGTATTTCCAGATCCACTACTTTATTAAATCTCCAATAACATTCTTGAGAGGCAGGACAGATGCCATTATCCCCATTTTGAGAAAAGTAAATAAAGTAAGTTTCCCAAGATCTCACAATGAATTAGCAGCAGAACTAAGATTGGAATTCAAGACTCCAGATTCCTACTTTCCATGCTCTCCACTGCCTATTCTATATTTCCACATAGAAGACCCAGAGAGAAAAAGTTCTATTTATCCTGTAGGCTAGTCTGCTATGAATTAGACATTTTTCATTATGTCAAGATTATAAGAGAAAGTGTTAGACTTGGAATCAGGATCAGCTGAGTTCAAATTATTCTTCAGACATTAGTGATGGAACCTCTTTCAGCCTCAGTTTCTTCATCTATAAAATGGAGTGAATGGAACCTACTTCACTGAATTGTTGTGAGGATAATGTGAGATAACATATAAAGTGCTTTGCAGATAATAATTATTAAACAATCACGTATGATAAAATAGTTATAAGAAAATTATTGTTTTTGCCTCTTCTACATCCTGAACCCCTTTTCATTCTTTGTCCATCTTGCTTCTAGGTCAGCTCTTATCCTCCTTTCCTTTTCTCATCTTCTGTAACTGCTTTGTTTGGATAGAGCTTGAACAATCACAAGACATTTCCTAAGAGCTTCAGAATGCCCTCCACCATCTCATCACTCCTTCCAACCATGATCAGATATGGGCAATAGCATAGAGACTGAAGTCACAGCTAGGCTGGTTTCCAGTGACTTTTCCTCAGCCTCTCTGCAGCCTCCCTATTAACTACGCTCTCCTCCCTCAGTCTTTAAGGCCTCCATCCTTCCTGGTACTCTTGTATCCTGTTCCTCCTCTCTTTGCTGGACCATGCAAGTGACAGACTCTCAGAATTAGAAGGGACTCCTCTAACAGAACCCATGCCTGAAGAGGACTTCCTTGAACAGCCCACCTGACATGCAGCCTTTGCAGGAGGACTTCTAGAGAGGCTGTTCTTGAGGATGTTCAGTCCCCATGCAGATAGCTCTAATGGTTAGGAAATTTTTCTACTATGTCAAGTGTAAAAAATACCTATACCTTCCTATAACTTCCCTCTCCTACTCCTACATGTTTTCTGGAGACAAATAGAAAAATTCCTATTCTTTTTTTTATCTGATAGTCCATCATCCAATCTCTTAAGTAGCTAGATGGTGCTGTGGATGGAGCTAGCCTTGGTCCCACAGTCAGGAAGCCCTGAGATCTAAGCTGAACTCAGATACTAAATGGCTTGTGATCCTAGGCAGGTCACTTAATCTTCCATTTTCCCATCTGTAAAATGGGAATAACTGTACCTACTCTCTAGGGTTTTGATGAGGTTAAAATGAGATAATATTTGTTGAGCTATATGATACTATAATAATGCTATATAATACTGATTTTTTTCTTGTTGTTGTTGAATTATTTCAATAATGTCTGACTCTTCATAGCTCCTTTTGTTTTTTGTTTTTGGCAAAGATACTGGAGTGTTTTGCCATTTCTTTCTCCAGATTATTTTTATAAATGAGGAAATTGGAGCAATCAGGGTCAAGAGACTTGCTCAGGGTCATACAACTAAGTATCTGAAGCTGGATTTGAATTCATGGAGATGAATCTTCCTGATTCCAAGCCCAGCATTCTATCCACTGTGACCCTAGGAGGGATGATAAGTTTGCTTTAGGGTGTTTCTTGTGGAACTGTTTCCTTTCTAATGGGCACATGTGACTAGAAGTTCTTGGTTGAGCCTTTGGTCTCTGTAATGAGGGTTGAAGGAAAAGGCTATGTCAAAGATTGTTGGCCATGAAGATCTGGTGCCTCTCAGAGTCATAAGAACTGAGGAGAAACAGCTTCAAGTTTCTTTTTAGATGACTCTTTATTGAAGCTCTTCCTTGGGACTTCTGGTAAAGGGTGAAGGGTTTGAGGAAGGAGGAAGAGTTTCTTCCTCCCCCTTTTCCTTAGCAGCAGTTTTGGAGAGTCCATGCATGTGGCAGGCAGAGAGAATATATGTTTGCCTCAGTGAATTTAAGACTAGACTTCATATCTCTAGTTTCCTCTTATGTTTTATGTTTCTTGAACACAAATTCAAATAAAGGTCCTAAGAGACAGGTGTTTCTAACTCATAAGCAGCTGCATCTCATAAGTTTGAGAAGATGGGAGTTCTTGGGTACTAACTGAACATTGAAGTGGCTTTTTGGAGGAGTAAATGGCCATTGCTAAGATCATCCTGAAACCTGAAAAACCCAAGCCATGACTTAACTGGCCAGGGGCCTTTAACCTTGAATCTAAGGTGAAAGTGAAATATCTGTTCAGTGGTTCCACAGTATACCTAGGTTCTTTTCTTAGTGACATCTCTTAAATAAAATTTAGGTATGGTTCATGCTCAGGTTCCCCTCTCCCCACCATTTCCAAAGGGACTGATATGATCCCTTCTAGAAAAAATACTTGGTGCTACTGAAAGCCTGGGGTAGGGGGATAGTGGTGAGAAATGACTGCGCTTTCTTATAAGGGACCAGAATCTTGGCTTAAGTGGACGAGGGTCTATTTTGGGAGGACCTGGTCTTCAACAGATAATTTTTTTCTCACACTTTATAACTCATTATGCTCTCATTCCTGATTAATGGAGAGAATCACTTATAAATAAAACTTATGTTTTATGTCCAGTGTCTCCCCAAAAGGATCCCTTCTAGGAAAAATTAATCAAAGTACAACGTATTAGATATTAAGTATAGGAGAATTATTTCTCTTCTCTACCACTAAATAAATGCTTAAAGACACAAAAGACTCATAAGTATGCATTAACAAATACTTAAAATATGAAACAGCAACCCATCATCCATTATACTCTCTTGAGAAGAAAAAACTCTCACGATATTTATGGGACTGCTAGACAAATACTGCATTCTGTACCTCAGTCACTGTTATCTGAGCAAAAACACAAGGTCCAGGGCTTTTGGCCAGTGAGGAATTTAAGTTCCAAGATGATTCCTTTGATAATATTCCCTCCTTCAGGAAGCTGCAGAGTTAAAAGAAATATTTCCTGCAGCCATTTGGCATTCAGGAACAGATGCATTTGAGGTAGCCAGGGACTTGAGGTCCAATGTCAGATTCACCTAGGAAAGCCCCTTTTTTCACTGCCACGTTGCTGTCAAAGCTGCTGATGGTGGAAGGAAGGGGAGAGAGTTCTCTCCCACCCTTACTAGAAATTCAAAGGACATGACCTTAGTTATCTCCCAACAAAGGCCCTCTCAAAATAGATTTGGGAAGCTGTCTCTCCTCCCTCTTTAGAGCTCACAGAATGGATTCTCCCAGACTCATTCAGCAATTTTTTTAGTATATTCTTTTCTCCTCCCCATCACAAGGAACAAGAGACAAACTAGGAGCCCTTTAAAAAGAGTACATGTGTCACTGGAAGAAACTGGAGTACATGCCCCTAATGTACCCCCCAAACCCAAGACATAGGCTTACATCTTTATGACAGAGCAATCCTAGTTTCCACAATAGGGAAATAGGAAGGAGCTTCTCCCAATTAGGCATTTTCCCTGATTGAAGAGTTTGGGGGAAACACCCTCCGGGGAGATTATGGGTACTTTAAGAGCAAATTCCTAGGAGTATTTGGGAACCCTCAATTACATCAAGATTCAGTCACCTCATATGTTGGAATTAATATTGGTCTCAAATTGCTAATAGCCTACATTAATGAATGGATTGTTTTATTATTATTATAGCTTTTTATTTACAAGATATATGCATGGGTAATTTTTTAGCATTGACAATTGCAAAACCTTTTGTTCCAATTTTTCCCTTCCTTTCCCCTATCTCCTCCCCCAGATGGCAGATAGACCAATACATGTTAAATATATTAAAGTATATGTTAAATACAATATATGTATCCATGTTTATATAGTTATTTTGCTGCACAAAAAGAATCAGACTTTGAAATAGTGTACAATTAACCTGTGAAGGAAATAAAAAATGCAGGCGGACAAAAATGGAGGAATTGGGAATTCTATATAGTAGTTCACACTCATTTCCCTGAGTTCTTTCGTTGGGTGTAGCTGGTTTAATTCATTACTGTTCTATTGGAGCTGATTTGTTTCATCTCATTATTGAAGAGGACCATGTTCATAAGAATTGATCATCATATAGTATTGATGTTGAAGTATATAATGATCTCCTGGTCCTGCTCATTTCACTCAGCATCAGTTCATGTAAGTATCTCCAGGCCTTTCTGAAATCATCCTGCTGGTCATTTCTTACCGAACAATAATATTCTATAATATTCATATACCACAATTTATTCAGCCATTCTCCAATTGATGGGCATCCACTCAGTTTCCAGTTTCTGGTCACTACAAGGAAGGCTGCCACAAACATTTTTTGTACATGCAGGTTCCTTTCCCTAATGAATGGATTGTTATAAGCAATTCTGAGTTGGGAAGAGGTAGTGTTTATTGTTGGAGATATTTAGGAAGGAGTTGAAAGAGTGAAATAATAGATTACTTGGAACATTTGATTTCTTGTTGTAGTTAGTTGTAGTACAGCCTTGGTTGTAGTTGATCTTGCTATTCATATTCAGTTCAGTGTATGGACATTGGAAAGGAGACAGCAAACTTGGTTCAGGAATATAAGGAAGAAGGAGTTGGAAGGATGAATCTAGAACTAATGAAATTTGCAATGTTCTATGACTCTTTGGAGAAAGGTGGAGGTTTTGTGCCTTTTGATTCAGGGTGTTCTGGAGCCATTTCTAACAGGCTTTACAATAGCTGATTGTGAAGTTTTCTGCGTGAATATTTATATAAACATCACTACAAATCAAGGTTTGATTTTATCTTCTATTGATTGTCTAGACATAAGAAAATGTTATCAGTGCAGATGTAAACTTAAAAGTGTGGTGCATACCTCT
The DNA here is from genome assembly GCF_016432865.1 of Antechinus flavipes. Taxonomy (NCBI): domain Eukaryota; kingdom Metazoa; phylum Chordata; class Mammalia; order Dasyuromorphia; family Dasyuridae; genus Antechinus; species Antechinus flavipes. The sequence continues at coordinate 229,973,103 of NC_067398.1, read as the reverse complement.
TCCCTCTCTATTCTCCTCCCCCAAAGCACTGTTCCAATTTTCCATCAAGCCTTGGTGTTAAATATTTACCAGCATACCCTGTTTTACTCTATAATTCTTGCTTGAGTTCAGCAGGAATACAAGTAGAAGGCATACGGAATGAAGTCATCACCAGACTGGAGGCCTGGTGTTTATAGACTAATAACAATAATAATGATAACTGGCATTTATATTGTGTTTTAAGGTTTGCAAAGTGTTTTATATCCATTATCTCATTTGAGTCTCACAATACTCAAGGCCATGTCTCATATATTCTAGACTTAGGGCTTGTCTTTACTGATAGAGAAATATTCTGGACCATGGGATGTCCTCACTGAGGGAAAGACAGGCTGGTAACTTAGAGAATGAATCATCTGGTGCAGTGGATTCCAAAATTCTGAGTTTGAAGTCTGTCTCTACATTTTCCCTCTCTGGACTTCAGTTTCCTTATCTGTAATTTGAGGGATTTAAAAACTGATGGTTCTTGCTTTTCTTCTTCCCTGCATCTAATTCTTTCCACCTTTGGTTTCTTATTCTTTCCTGGCTCCTAGTTATCCTTCTGAGCTCCTTCTGAGCTGTTATAATGACTCAAAGTACCTAATGTAAGATTTAGGCATTTTAATAATATGGTTTTAGTTTATAAGTGACAATACAAACAAAAAATTTTTAAAGGATTCTAAATTCTATATCACTTTGAAGTTTACATTGTACTTTCTGAATAAAAAAATTGTTCCCATTTTGCAAATTTAAAAAATGAGATTCAGAGAGGTTAAGTTCATAAATCACATAGTTGGTAGATACCAGGATAGAGACCAGCTATGGAGCTATAAGAAGCAGATTTCAACTCAATAGAAGAAGAATCTTCCTAGTAATTAGAGCAATTCAAAAATAGAATGGGTTACCCTAAGAGACAGTCATTTCCCCTTCATTGGAGGGCTTGAACTTGATCACTTGTTGGGTTTGTTATAAAGAAGGTTTTTTTGTAGATTGCCCCTCTAAGATGACCTGTGATGTTTCTTAAAACTCTAACATTCCATGATTTTGTAATTGTTTTTTTCTTTCTTTCTTTCTTTCTTTTTTTTTTTTGCTGAGGTAACTGGGGTTAAGTGACTTGCCCAGGGTCACACAGCTAAAAAGTATTAAGTGTCTGAGGCCAAATTTGAACTCAAGTCCTCCTGACTTCAGGAGTTGCCCCGATTCTGTAATTCTTAATGAAATCTTTGGCTACTATATATCACATTGTTGTCTCACTGAGCTTATAGTCCACTATTACCCAGATATTTATTCTGATGAATTGCTTTTTAAACTATAGTTCCAATATATTGTGCTTGTGAATTTGAGTTTTTAAACTCAAATGTAAAACTATATTTGTTCCTATTACATTTAATCTTTATTATATTTGCTCTAATATTTAGCCGATAAAACTTTTTTGCAACTGTCATCCAAGATGTCAGCTGCCTCTCCCAGCTTTGAATCATCTACAAATCTAATAAGTATGCCAACTATTCTTTTATCCAAGTCATTGACTAAAAATGTTCAATAGCACAGGGTTATCGACACATACCTGTGACACTTCACTGAAGATCTAGAGCAGTTAATGATTATTCTTTGGTTCTAGTCATTCATTCAGGTCTGAACTGATGTATTTTTTCCTAGCCCATTATTTTTCCACCCAATACATAAAGAATAGCACTAGAGATAACTTGTCAAATGCTTTGTCAAAATCTAGACAAATAATTCCAGAGGATTTACATACATAGCTTACATCCTTTTTTTTTTCTTTTCTTTTCTTTTATTTAATAATAACTTTATATTGACAGAATCATGCCAGGGTAATTTTTTTTACAACATTATCCCTTGCACTCGTTTCTGTTTAGATTTTTCCCCTCCCTCCCTCCACCCCCTCCCTTAGATAGCTAGCAGTCCTATATATGTTAGATATGTGGCAGTATATCCTAGATACAGTATATGTTTGCAGAACCGAACAGTTCTCTTGTTGCACAGGGAGAATTGGATTCAGAAGGTAAAAATAACCCGGGAAGAAAAACAAAAATGCAGATAGTTCACATTTGTTTCCCAGTGTTCTTTCTTTGGGTGTAGCTGCTTCTGTCCATCATTTATCAATTGAAACTCAGTTAGGTCTCTTTGTCAAAGAAATCCACTTCCATCAGAATACATCCTCATACAATATCGTTGTTGAAGTGTATAATGATCTCCTGGTTCTGCTCATTTCACTTAGCATCAGTTCATGTAAGTCTCTCCAAGCCTCTCTGTATTCATCCTGCTGGTCATTTCTTACAGAACAATAATATTCCATAACATTCATATACCACAATTCACTCAACCATTCTCCAATTGATGGGCATCCATTCAATTTCCAGTTTCTAGCCACTACAAACAGGGCTGCCACAAACATTTTGGCACATACAGGTCCCTTTCCCTTCTTTAAGATCTCTTTGGGGTATAAGCCCAGTAGTAGCACTGCTGGATCAAAGGGTATGCACAGTTTGATAACTTTTTGGGCATCCTTGAAGCAAAATGTGCATGTGATATCTCCATACTAAATGAGCCAGTTGATTCTGTGAAGTCCTTGGGATGGAGTATATGAAAGAGAAGTTTGAGAAAGCTAGAAAGAGAAGGACCATATTTTTAATGGTTCACTGAAGTGCCAGATGAAGAAGCATTCTACTCACCACCTGATAGAGTGGATGTACTAATTCTGATAGAGGCAGAATCAGACATACGTTTCTGGACATAGAAAATGTATGGATTTGTTTTGCTTGGCTATGCTTATTTACTGCAAGGATAGTATTTTTTTTTCCTTTAGAAGAGGGAAAGGATCCCCAGAGATCCCTTTCTTGGGGAAAGAAAAGCTAATGTTAGGGCTCAACAAAAGAAAAAGAAAAAAGAAGAAAAGAGAGCCATTGAAGCAATGTTTTTTAAAGCATAGGAAGTTCAGAAAAAAAATAACAGAATAGATTTGAAAGAAAGAATTTTAGTCACTTGGGGAATGGTGAACAAGTTTGGTATATGATTGTGATGAAATAGTATTATGCTATAAGAAATGATCAGACCTGTAAAGATTTACATGAACTATACATGAAATATAAAATGAAATAAGCAGAACTAGGAGAACATTGTACAGAGTTTCTTCCTTCCTTCCTTCCTTCCTTCCTTCCTTCCTTCCTTCCTTCCTTCCTTCCTTCCTTCCTTCTTTTCTTCTTTTCTTCCCTCCTTCCTTTCTTTTTTCTCTTCCCTCTCATTCTTTCTTTTTTTCCACAAAGTAACTTGCATGTAAATGTTTTACATGATTATACATTTTTAACCTTTATTAGACTGCTTACTATTTCAGGGAAGAGGGTAGAGAGGGAAGAAAGGAAAAGCTGTGCACTCAAAACTTAAAAAAAAAAGAATGTTAATCCTTTTTACATGTAATAGAGGAAAATATTGTTTCAAACAGAGGAAGTTATATGTTCAATCTCTTAGAGACTTCTTAACAAGCAAATTGTATATTAAAAAGATTTCTGTTTTCACATGTGATCTTTTTTCTGTTCTATTTTGTTTATAGAAATATTCCTTTTTGGATGTCAATTCTGAATAAAAACATTAAACAAAAATGTCTAGGTAAACTCTAATTACAGTAATTCTCTGACTTATTAGTGTAGTAACTATTCAAAAAAGGAAATGATGTTATTCTGACATGACCTATTCTTGATGAAGCCATTCTGGTTCTTTGTCATCACTGCTTCCTTTTCTTGATATTCACTAACCATCTCTTTATAATACCTTCTATAACTGTTTCCAAGAATCAAAATCAAGTTCATTGGCTTATAGTTACTAAGCTTAATTTTCTTCCTCTTTGAATTCCTAGCATTATTTCTGTTCTTCAGGATCTTTCAAAGATTGCCAATAGTGGTTTCACAGACACATCCACTAATTGTTTCTGTGTCTGCCTTAAGCATTGTTATTCCCTAAGATTCTTTTTTGAGCTTCCTTCTTTCTCTCTCTTTCTTGTTGAGCTCCTCAATTCCCCTGAGTTCATCTTTATGTAGATTAATCCAACAGTCAACAAGCATTTATTAAGTCCTTACCATGTGTGAGGCATGGTACCAAGTACGGAGAACAAAAAGAAAAAACAACAACAATCACTCCCCTCAAGGATCTTACATTCTTGAGACAAAATATAAATGCAATACCTCCATCCTAAATTGATTGATTGATTCTGTGAAGGCCTTGTGATGCCGCATATGATGTACTCCAAAGTGAAAGAGACACTGAAGAAAGTCTAGGTGAGAGAGAAGGTCCATTTTCTTTACGGGTTAGCCTGGAACCCAAGATATGTAAAGAAAGACACCTTCTAACATGACTTTTGAGGTCTAGAGACTATTAAGAATGGACTTCTCCAGTAAGATCATTTTCTCCTTAGTTGAACTGAAATTTTTTTTCTTACTCCTGAGTAGAAGAGCCTACTTACTCATGTATTCTATGGTCTACTTTAGTCTATATGCTTTCTCCAATTTCTGTTTTGAGGCTTGGATAATATGGATAAATATGTTTGCTCACTAACCATAATCATTGTTTTTGTAATATGCATTTAGGGAGACATAGAATTAGTCTGGAATGAAAATAATAAATTAAGTACAATTCAAAGGACAGCTCTTGGGATGAAAACATAAAAGACCCCCACCCTTGGTGTTTTAAACCAACCATAGTAAAAAGGAGAGGTGAATAAAGATATTATATTTGAACCTGCACTCATTACTTTTTAAATAGTATTTTATTTTTCTAATTAATTAAAAGACAATTTTAAATATTCCTTTTTATTAGATTTTGAGTTCCAAATTTTCTTCCTCTCTCCTTACCTTTCTCCTTCCTAAGATAGTAAGCAATTTGATATAGGTTATATATGTGCAATCATGTAAAACCTATTTTCATATTAGTCATGTTGTGGAAGAAGAAACAATTTGCAAACAATTACACTTTGAAAAGGAAAAAACAAAACAAAAAATAAAGTGAAAATAGTATGTTTCGGTCTGCATTCAGACTTCATCAGTTCTTTTTCTGAGTATGGATAGCATACGCCATCATGAGTCTTTTAGAATTGTCTTGGATCATTGTATTGCTGAGAAGAACTAAGTCAATCATAATTGAGTATTTTGCAATGTGGCTATTACTATGCAAAATGTTCTCTTGGTTCTTTCATTTTGCATCAGTTCATGTAAGTCTTCCCAGGTTTTTCTGAAATCCCACATTCACTCTTTGATGCACAGAAGCCCAATCTTAGATAACTAGTAGTAAAAATGAGAGGGAATCAGTAGAGGGATCCATGGCCTACCTTTATCCTAGTTTCGCCAAATCCTGGCACTTGACCTCTATCCACAACATGAAAGCCCCTTAAAGCTTCAGTCACATGAAGCATGCCAAGCGTTTTTTTTAGTTACATAAATAGGTATATTCACTGTTTGGGGCAGCCCTGTTTGTAGTGGCCAGAAACTGGAAACTGAGTAGATGCCCATCAATTGAAAAATGGATGAATAAATTGTGGTATATGAATATTATGGAACATTATTGTTCAGTAAGAAATGACCAACAAGATGATTTCAGAAAGGCCTGGAGAGACTTACACAAACTCATGCTGAGTGAAATGAGCAGGACCAGGAGATCATTATATACCTCAACAACAATAGTATATGATGATCAATTCTGATGGACCTGGCCATCTTCAGCAATAAGATGAAACAAATCAGTTCTAATGGAGCAGTAATGAACTGAACCAGCTACACCCAGAGAAAGAACTCTGGGAGATGACTAAGAACCATTACATAGAATTCCCAATTCCTTTATTTTTGCCTGCCTGCATTTTTTATTTCCTTCACAGGTTAACTGTACAATATTTCGGAGTCCAATTCTTTTTGTACAGCAAAATAATGGTTTGGTCATGCATACTTATTTTGTATTTAATTTATACTCTAATATATTTAACATGTATTGGTCATCCTGCCATCTAGGGGAGGGGATGGGGGGGGAAGGAAGGGAAAAACTGGAACGAAAGGTTGGCAATTTTAAGTGCTGTAAAATTACCCATCCATATAACTTATAAATAAAAAGCTATTAAAATTTAAAAAATAAAATAAAATAAAAATAGGTGTATTCACTACACATAAATGGAAGGTAGCCTAAGAAGAGAAGTCACTAGAAGTTGGGAGGACCAGAAATAGGCTCCTGCACAATGTGGTGCTTGAATTGAGTTTTGAAGGAAGCCCAAGGATTTTAAGAGGAATATAATTCTAGGCATGGACTACAACCAGTACAAAATCACAAAGATGGGAGATGGAGTACTATATGTAAAGAAAAGCAAATAAGGCAGTATGGCTGCAGTCCATAGAATGGCATAATGCACTGCGAAGACTAGAAAGAAAGGAAGGGTCAGATTGGGAAGAGCTTTAAATGTCAAAGAGAAGAATTTATATTTGCTCCTGTAAGTCATAGGGAGTCACTGGAGTTTATTGAGATGGAATAAAATAGTCAGATCTGTACTGTAGGAAATTCATGTTGACAGCTGTGTGGAAGAGAGATTGGAGTGGGGAGATTTGAAGCAGAGAGCCTTACTCCCAAATTTATATATCTAGCTTGCCTTCTTTTCTTTCAGCTCTGTAGCATCAACTACTTATAGGACATCTGCACCAAGACATTGTTACCATCTTAAATTAACATGTTCAAAATGAAACTAGTCAATTTTCTTCTCGAACCTGATTCTCTTCCAAATTTTCCTATATCTATAGAGGGTACCATCACATTCCCATTCATCTAGTTCAATTGTTTCCACTTTTTTCCTTGATCTTTCCTTCTCTCTCATTTCCCAAATCAAATTGGTTTTCAAGTTTTATTGGCTCTCCATCTATGACTTTTTTCATATATACCTCCTTTTATCTATTCTCATATTCCCCACCCTAAGTCTAGTTCTTATGACTTCTAATCTGAATTAAACTAATTGACTTCCCTCTAATCTCCCCATACCCCATCCTTCCCACAATTGCCAAAATAATCTTCCAAAGATCACACCCTGTCACTCTCATATTAAAAAATCTCCAGTGGCTCCCTATTGTATCTAGAATGAATCAAAATCACCTATTGTATCTAGAATGAATCAAAATCACCTTAGCTTAATATTCAAGTTTTCTCATCTATAAAATAAGCTGTATAAGGAAAGGGCAAACCACCTATCTTTGCCAAGAAAATTCCAAGTTGGGGTTATTTCCAAGTGGGAAGTGTGGGACACAAATGAAAAATGACTCAACAACAATAACAAAAGGTCTGTTCTGATACATATTTAGAGTATGGAGGTAATCTTGGGGTTCTCAAAGACTCTGCTTCTCTATAAATGCTAGTAAGTTGTACCATGAAAGAAGATCTTTAAGTATGGTCTGTTTTCTGAGGACTAGCCAAGCTAAATATGTATATGTTGATCACCAGTAGGTTGGCTGTTATGTGGTAAATTCTTTGACTTTAAGCAATCAGAATGTAGGGGGAGCAATATCATACCCCACCTCCTACTGCTATGTGAGTTAGTCTAGTTTTTCCTTAAAAGGCATTGAAACTCTCCTTGAAACTTGATTGGCTCAGAGGACTAAAAAGTTAGGTTATTTACATTACTTCTTGGTCACTAGAGTAAAAAACAACCACAGAGTGCTTCAGCCTCTCTCTAAGGCCTGGCTACCAAAACACATTGGACAACTGAAAGGCAGGAAAGCTTTTTTATCTGAATCAACTTACTATGCTTTAACTAGTAATAATTCTTGCTTAATATCTTTCCTCTGGTATTGGCTAAGGAAGCCTCCCAAAACAAAGACCTATCTTTTTAACACCAAGATCTTTTCAATGATTTTGTATAACTGTGAACCATGGAATAATACCACAAGAATTCTTCTAACAAGAATTAAAGTTGTAGATTACTCAAAGGCAATGAAGAAATGCATATTGTTCATTAAGAGTCTTCAGTATATTACCAACCAAGAATTGTGCACCAGAAGTAGCATATAAGATATCATTAGAGATGCATAACTAGAAATGAAGGTGAGATGGACATGGATTGAGAACAAGGGATAACAAATAGACAGTGATATGCTTCATGGGTATTCTTGTGGTGTCAAGGAATTTAGAGGAAGTACTTTGGTATACTAGGTAGATTTCTGTAAAGGAGTCATAGGAGGACATAAGATGAAATTGTAGAAGCTGTGGGATCTGCCCTACTGGACAATTAACCTCATTAATGACAGTACAGATGCAACAAAAATTTAAATGTATTTATTCATTCCCAAATTACCTCTATAGGTTTATTTCACATTGCTTTTCTTCATATATTTTACATTCCAGACAAACTGAACCATTAGCCGTTCTGCAAACTTACTATGATATTTCCAGCCGCTGTTAATTTGTACAAACTATCCCACACCTGGAATATCTTACCTTATCAAACTGCCTCCTAAAAACCTTTCAAGGCTCTCATGTAATGCTGTCTCATGCAAGAAGACTTTCTCAATGATTTTCTCTACTCAAATGACCTTGTATTTATTCATCTGCATTCCTATAGTATCCTAACTAATAGAATGTAAACTCCTTGAAGGCAAGGATTGTTTGGTTTTTGCCTTTTATTCCCAGTGCCAAGCATAGTGCCTTGTCCATATTCAGGAAGGAATAAATATTTAGTGGACTGAATCCAGTTGCAGATAATGGTTTCCCTGAGTTCTACCCTTGGCTCATCTGTGCTATGAAGCAGGAGTCATACAACCACAGAATGTTAAATAGAGAAGTAGCACTTGTGTCATTCTATTTCAACTCCTGGTTTTACACACAAGGAAGCTGAGGCTCACAGAAGTAACATGTTCAAAGATCATAGATATAGGGCTAGAAAGAAATTCAGAGGCTATCTAGATAGATAACCTTTTCCATTTTGCAGGGAAGAAAATTGAGGCCCTGAGTAGGGGAAATGACCTGCCTAGGGTCAGATGTTTCTGACAATAGTCAGCAGACCTAAAGGTAACTTCAGATTCTTTCCTGTTCTAGGCCCCAGTTTGTGATCACCGCACAAGACACACTATGTTCCTCCACACACACATACATGCCATGCGTGTTACAAAGCTCAGTCCTCAGCAGAACGGTGACATAATAGAGAAGAGACAGTGATGAAAACACACCTCAACAGAGTTCTTTTTTCCATTCTTTTGGCACTTTCTCTGCTTTCATGGAGCCTTTCATATCTCTAGATGACTTTGTTCTTTCCTTTTCTTTCATTAAAACCTGGTCAATTGAGGGAAGAAGCACTTAATGTAGGGTTAAAAACTTGAGTTTTAATCCTAGTTTTGGGCTTCAATTTTCTTATCCATAAAACAGGAAAATAGGAGTAGAAGATCTCCATGGTTCTTTTTTCTTCCTGTTCTAAATCCTAAAATTAAAGGGTTTGGATAAGACAGCCAGGAGACACAGTATATGGAGCATTGGATTTGAAATCAAGAAGACCTGAGTTCAAAACCAGCATCTGAAACTCCCTAATTGTATAAGCCTAGGAAAATCATTTAACTCCTATCTGCCTCAGTTTCCTCATCTGTAAAAATGGAGATATTACACTATTTAGAAATTCAAATTAAGACAACTCTGAGGTACCACTACACACCTGTCAGATTGGCTAAGATGACAGGAAAAGATGATGATGAAAGTTGGAGGGGATGTGGGAAAACTGGGACACTGATACATTGTTGATGGAGCTGTGAACTGATCCAACCAATCTGGAGAGTAGAGTAATCTGGATTTCAAATTGTTCATACCCTTTGACTCTTCAGTGTTTCTATTGGGCCTATATCCCAAAGAGATATTAAAGAAGGTAAAGGGACCTGTATTGCCAAAATGTTTGTTGCAGCCCTTTTTATAGTGGCTAGAAACTGGAAATTGAGTGGATGCCCATCAGTTGGAGAAGGCTGAATAAATTGTGGTATATTAATATTATGGAATATTATTTTTATATAAGAAATGGTCAACAGGATGATTTTAGAGAGGCCTGGAGAGACTTACGTGAACTGATGCTGAGTGAAATGAATAGAACCAGGAGATCATTGTACACAATAGCAAGATTATATAATGATCAATTCTAATGGATGTGACTCTTCTCAACAATGAGACGATTCAGAGCAGTTCCAATGATCTCGTGATGATGAGAGCCATCTACACCCAGAGAGAGGACTGTGGGAACTGAGTGTGGATTACAACATAGCACTTTCACTTTTTTTGTTGTGATTTGCTTGAATTTTATTTTCTTTCTCATTTTTTTTCCTTTTTGATCTGATTTTTCTTATGTGGCAAGATATTTGTATAAATATGTATGCCTATATTGGATTTACATATATTTTTACTGTGTTTAACATATATTGGATTGCTTGTCATCTAAGGGAGGGGTTAAGGAGAAGGGGGGGGGAATTGGAATACAAGGTTTTGCAAGAATCATTGTTGAAAAATTATCCTTACATGTTTTGAAAATAAAAAGCTTCAATAAAAAAAATGGAATTACTAACAGCACCTAAGCTTTATAGGAGACAAGTCCTAGTTATTATATTTCAGTTCATACCAACATACTAATGATTTATAGCAGGCTGATATACTGAGTGGCCTCTTTCAAAAATATTTTAACCAGGTAAATGCTTTAACCCAAAGGAACACAGTTTTAATAATAAAATTTCAAAAATTAGAGACAGGCTGAATGGGAAAATATTTAAGGCAGCGAGAGGTCTTTCAAGTACAATTATTCCATCCACATAGTGACTTTTCTTCTTGTGGTTTCAATATATCATAATCTGGCATAAGAAATTAAATGGGAATTTTTGGAGAGTTTTAGGAAGCCACAGATGACACTCCAAGGCCAGCAAACAATACAGAAAAAGTTTAGAAAGTCAGAAATGCATAATATATATATATATATATATATATGTCATTGTATAATATCAGCATATTTTATCTTTAATATGATAATTCAGACTTCTCTGGTATGAAGGGAAGGTCAAAAATTTTACATGGATTTTCCAAATTGCAGGGGTATACTGTGTCCCATCTCGATATGGAAAGGAGAATTGTATTTTTCATATCATACCAGGAGGCAGCTTTATATTTTTCCTTATGTGTGTATATATATATGTGTGTGTGTGTGTGTGTGTGTGTGTGTGTGTGTGTGTGTATGTATATATATGTGTGTGTGTGTGTGTGTATGTATGTATATATATACATATATATACATACATACACACACACACACACACACACACATATGCATGCATCTGTATTGCAATAGAAAAGACAGAGTTCAGGGCATTCCTTGGCTTTTTTTCCAGGGGATACAGGGATGTTATTGATAAGCAGAACACTATGATATATTCATAAAATTTTTTCCTCCTAAGGTCTCAAAAGTATTTTATAAATATAATCAGTGTTGCTTAGTCCTTAAAATATCCCTGTGAGGAAGGTGAATAAGGGACAGCTACTTTTAATCTGATATAAATTGGGATTTGAAGGTAAGAGAATTATATGACTTGTCCAGGATCACCCAGTAGATTAGTGGTATACTTGGGACTAGCAATCCAAGTCTCCTTATCTTCTGCCCAGTAAGAGGGAGACTAAGGCAGAGGTCATTTGAATGAGGTGGGTGTAGGAGAAAGGATTATTAAAGACAAGTCCAGCAGATAAACAGACATGAAGGTTGTTCGGTAGAAAAGCAGACAAAGCTTGCTGCATTTTTAAAAAATGGTTCTTATAATGAATTTTTATTTTTATCTTCTTCTGTGCTCTTTATGGCCAGTATGGCAGACTAGTCACCCAGCAGCGGCCTGCAGCACTAAGGCTGATATCTCTCAGACCTATCTGAAGTCAAACTCTTTGCTCATTGCAACTTTGTCATGACTGGATGCACTTGAGGAGTGGTGGTGGTGAAACTTGGCAGTTCTCCTGGAGTCCACAGTCTCTTCTTCCTCTTGCCTCCCAACTTGCCTGATCTAGTCCTTCTCCTGGGCCAAACCCTCCTCCCCTGCTTTGAGCTTTCATGCAGAGAAAGGTATCTGTCCCATGAGGGCAATTGGAATGCTCATTAGGAAAGGAGTGATAGATGCATTAGCTGTTAAAGGGGAGTAGCAGGGGAGGAGTATGAAAAAAGGCTGGTATAGAACTAAGGAAAAAATAAAGGCCTAATGATTTCAGGGTCATTAGGCCCTGATTTCATATGGTTGGTGGTAAACTGGATTTTGGAGATTAGAGGTGACCCTGTACTCTGGCATACCATATACATACCTAGAGTTGCATCGGTCTCCCTCTACTTCTCTATCCCTGTGTCATTTCTATTTAGTATTGGAATAGGTAACTTCTATAATTTCCATAACAAGCCTATTTCCCAAGGCAGTTAAGTGGCAGGGTGGATAGAGCACTGGGCTTGGAATCAGGAAGACTCATCTTCCCAAGTTCAAATCTACCCTCAGATACTTGCTAGATGTGTGGCCTTGAACAAGTTACTTAGCCCTGTTTGCCTTAGTTTCCTCATCAGTAAAATGAACTGGAAAAGGAAAGGGCAAATCAGTATCTTTGCCCAGAAAATCCCACATGGGATTACAAAGAATCAGACAGTATTGAAACAATAAATAACAGCCTGTATCCTTCTCTGCCCTCCATGCTTCAATAGGCCTTTCCAAATTCCAAGGTGGAAGGGAGGGGGAATAGGACAGACAATCAAAAAAGGAAGAAGGGTTTCTAGTGAGTGGGGTACATCTGATGTCCGTTATTAGGCTGAATGCACCACCAAAGCATATCCTCTTGGTCACATCAGGATAATTGTTTCTTTTTTTTGTACATGATTCTCAGATCTATTTATTCAGCCCTAACCTCTCTCCTGATTTCTAACCTCTCATCAAGCAGCTAGGTGTTTGCAGTGGATAACACTGTGGACCTAGAGTCGATAAGACTTGAGTTCAAACTCAACCTCAGGCATTCACTAACTGTATGATTCTGGACAAAGTGTTTAACTCTGTTTACCCCAGTTACTAATCGTATAACAGAGGCCAAAAAAAAAAAAAAAAAGCATCTATTTCCCAGGATTGTTGTGAGAACCAAATGAAATAATATTTATAAAGATCTTAGCACTGTACCTGGAACACTATAGGCTTTTAATAAATGCTTATTTCCTATCACTATATTTGTTGATACCCCTCAGAATAAGGGAAGAGGCTATTTCATGTCTGTCTTTGCATCTAATACAGTTCCTAGTACACAGTAAGCATTCAATAAATCCCAATTCAATAGAAAAAGCATTGGACCCGAGACTTGGTCCCACTCTATTACTTTCACTCTATGACCATAAGTAGCTTGTTTCCCCTCTCTGGGTTTAATAAATGTCCCTTTAAAATGATAGAAATTCTCTCCCAGCTCTAAAGAGACTTAGTGACTTGGTCCTTACATGTCTGAAGGGGCCCAAGCCTTATGTTCCAACAATAACTTCAAAAGAAAAGCCTTAGAAAGGCCATGAGTTTTGAGTTGGGAGGGCTGACTCATTCCTGATTTCCCTTCAAAGTTATATCAATGGCAAAAGCCAATTTTTTTTTCAGACCATTGACAGCTGAAGAGAGCCAAGAGTCTGTTTTCTCCTAGCCTGGCCCCACTTTTCTCTGACTAATTTAAAGGGGAAATGGCATTGTCTGAGCAAAAATATAGCCATGCCCTCAGGAGTTTAAACAGATAAGACCTCAAGAGTCGGGTAGTTCTGGCAGGGGCTAGCATTCAAGTTAACTTTTCACCTCTTGGGCAAAAAGAAGGGGTTGTATTTTTTTCCCCTTTCCCTCTCCCATTGGCTATGTGCCGAGGCAGCTGAACTACTTGCCCAGAGGGAGACACCCAGGTGCTTGCTGGTAAATGTTTAACAACTAGCATTTTGAAAAAGCAAAAAATATACACAATATATTTTTAAGTTTAACCTGAATTATTAACTCTCTATTACTTAAGTCTGACTAATCAACAAAACAATTAGTAATGTTTATCTTCTGAGGGATAAATACTCGGACTTAAAATTTAACAATCAACTCTCCCAAACCAGTATTAGCTGGCTTTAACATACTGGCAGATATTTCATCCAACAGTTGAAAAGCCAGTTTTAAATAGAGTTGAAGGAACAGAAAGACATACAGTTCAGACAGACACAAATGTAGAAAGTTAGTCACTGGAAGGCTGGAAGAGCTTCAAGGAGGATGATATTTGGCATTAAAGAAGAGAGCCAATCATTGACTCAAAAAAGCCATTGTGGAGTTGTGAACTGATCTAATCATTCTGCAGAGCAATATGGAACTAAGCTGAAAGGGCAACCAAACTGTGCATACCCTTCGATTCACAATGCCACCACTAGATCTGTATCCCAAAGAGATCGTAATAAAGAAAGGGAGCCACATGATGAAAATATTCATAGCACTTTCTGTAGTGGCAAAAAATGAGGGCATGCCCATCAGTTGGGGAATGGCTGAACAAATTGTAGGATGTGAATGTAATGGAATGCTATTGTGCTATACGAAATGATGAGCAGGCAGGTTGCAGAACAACTCAATAAGGTTTACATGAAATGATACAAAGTAAAGTGAGTAGAACCAGGAGAACAGTATACACAGTTATAGCACCATGGTGCAATAATCAAATATGAATGACTTAGCTCTTTTCAGCACTAATATGAAGACAATTCCAAAAGACACATGATAGAAAATGCTATCCACCTCCAGAGAAAGAACTAATGAGTCTGAATGCAGATCAAAGCATGCTATTTTCACTTTCTTTATATTTTTCATTTTAGTCTGTTTCTTTTTTCACATGTTTTATGATTGCACATATATAACCTGTATCAAATTATATACCTTTTAGTAAGGAGGAAGAGAGGAAGGGAGAAAAATTGGAATTCAATTTAAAAAATGATTATTGGGGCAGATAGGTGGCATAGTGGATAGAGCATTAGATCTGCTGAGGATCTTAACTGGCCTCGGACATTTTACCTATGTGAACATAGGCAAGTGACTTAACCCTGACTGCCCTCCCTGGAAAGAATGTCTTTAAACTGTTTTTACATATAACTGGAAAAAATAAAATACTGAAACACACAGAGACAGAAAGACAGACAGAAAGAAAGAGACAGAGACAAAAAGTATCATGACAAGAGCTGCAGAGATGATTCTATGATGAGACAGGACTTCAATAACCTTATACTTTTACTCTGTAATTTGCCTTAGCCACATATGCTTCCTACATAGTAACCTTACTTCTCTCCTATTTTTAAGTTTGTGACCATTCTTTCCATAGACCTTGTATGTATTAGTTGTCAAGTGTACCCAGAGGTTGAGGATAGAGGGATATTTTGTAACTACTGTTCTTACTATGCTATCTTAGTAAGTTAAATGCTCTTACTTTGAGCCAATTGTGTCTACTGGCTGACTATTAAAGGAAAGCAAGTCAATGGGAGCTCATTGGCTATATGAATATGTGTATGAAGCACAGATCCACAATTTACATTAGAATTTGTAGGAGTAACAGTCACCCTCTGGGGACCCAACCCATCACTGTGAGTGTAAACTCTGAGGGAATGTTACACTTCCATGATTAGGAAAAAAAAATTTATAAACCCAAGTCTGTCTCTGTTTTTCTGCCTCTCTCTTACACACACACACACACACACACACACACACACACACACACACACACTCTAAATGTGTCAGTTAGAGAAAGCTCAGGTGAATACATCATATTAAGAGCATCAGTCTCTGCTCCAGACCTAGGCGTAGTCCAAGGAATGGATAAAGAAAAACAAATTGAACATTTTATAATCAATAAAAGTATTAAGGGAAGAAAATGTACACTCTAAGGCAGACTCAGTATATCCCTTCTCTCCCTTCTTTAAAGAGCAAATAGCAGCAACAGCTCTTGTCTGGGTTTAAGGCAGTGTGTATATGTTGCACTAACAAGAAGCCTTCTTGTGCTTCCCCCTCCCAATTGCAAATAGGCAGGGATCAAGCTTTATTAATGGGGAAAGGGTGGGTCCCTGTTTACTTAAGTCACTACACCAAATTCAACACATAGGAGAATTTATAAGAGGTAGCAGGAACTGGTAAGGAATGGTTTAATATCCAAATCTGGCTTGTTTTTTTTTTTTTTCCTTCAAGATCTAAATATCTTTTTAAGTATCAAACAGTACAGTACAACTTTGTTTTACATAGTTTCTTTCATATAGAGAACAGATACATGATATCTATTATGACCAAATCATATTGTCATAAAAGTTAAATGATATCAGAAGGGTAGATGAGGGGGTGAGGGCAATAATGGTGAAAGAAATGAGTTTATGGAAAGGGAAGGAAAAGAGAAAAAAACATAACTTTAGTTAAGATCCTGAAGAGAGGAATCTTCTCAGGGAGCCTTAGTACCCACCCTCCCTAGGTTTAGGTTAAAAAACAAACATCTCCTTTAGACCCTTAAAGCTATTCCAGACCAACTTTGTGTTCATCATTCCTCTTCACACACTTTACATTCCAGCCAAACCAGTCTCTTTACTGTTTCTTGAACATGATATTTCATCTTGTCATCTCCCATCTCGGTGTCTTAATGTAGGGTTTTCCCCAAAGCCAGAAATGCTCTCTCCCTTCCCCTCAGCCCAATGAATTCTTAGCTTCCCTTAAAGCCAGATAAGGTTTTGTGGTCTTTGTTGAATCCTACCACCATTCAGTTGTTAGTGCATTCCTGCAAAGTTTAGTTTGTATTTGCTGTGTATGTATTTTGAATTTGCTTTGCAGTATGTGCTGTTTTTTTCTTCCCAGAAGAATGCAAACCCCTTGAAGGCTTGCCTACTTTATTTTTATCCCTACATGTCTACCTAGCTTGCAACATGACATTCAGTAATGCTTACTGAATTGAACTGAGCAACTAAGAGAAGCCTTTCCTGTGACAGAAACTGGAGATATAAAGCTAAAGTGACCAGAAAGATAAAGAGGATAGTGTGTCCCATTGGAAAAATGATACAATGGAAGTACTAATTCTGTTTTTGAGATGAGGAAATTAAAGTTCATCAAAGTTAAGAGACTTGCTCTTAATAATTCAGCTAGTGAATGTCAAAGCTTAGGATTCAAACACAATCCTTCTGGCTCCACATTCAATCCCCCATTCTGCTCTCCATTTGGATTTGGAGATTTGGGGAACAGCAAAAATGCCTTTGAATCAGATCCTAATCACTTTAAAAGAAAACCCTTTGAAAGTGAGGATCCATCCATTCATTCAATAAACATTAGTGTATTTACTTTATGCTAGATGTTAGAGAAACAGAGACAAAAATGAAATCACCTCTGTTTTCAAGGACCTTACATATGTCTGTCTACAGTTAGGAACTAAAAACATATATACACATATACTACACAGTATAGTTTTTATTTCCCTAAATATATATTATTTAATGTGTGCATATATGTATATATTTATACATAACACATATATTTTAAAAATTCTTTCAGAGTGGACAGATAAAAAGTGGGAAATCAGAAAAGGCTTTACATGGGCCTAGTTTTAGAGAAAGCTAGGGAGCCTGAGAGGTTGAGGTGAAGAGGAAGAATATCTCTGAGGTCTTTAAGGGACAGTTTTCCTTCAAAGAATTATGGAAATGAAGTTGGAATTGGACAGTCAGCTCAAAATACTTCTACTGTTAACTTATTAGTTTCTGATTATGGAAGAAAAGCTTTCATTATGGATATCTAGCAAACATCGATCTGATCATTGCCTCTAAATATTTGTCCAGATACAGCAGCTGAGAGGTTTCTTTGGCCCTCCTGAAGTTCATCTACCTCTGACCTATGTGTAGATCTTGTTTGTCCCAAATTGGTGGCAGGAATTATATAGAACTGGTAGAAACAAAGGGCAAGGCTTGGCTCTGCTACCAACTACTCCATATGTAATCTTAGGCAAGTTATTTCCTTTAGAAATTGAGTTAAATCAACTGTTCTCAAACTTTTTCTTTCAGCATATCTTAATATTATTAAAAATTATTGAGGAACTCTCAAAGGATTTTAATGTGGTTATATCTATTGATATTAAGTTATCAAATTTATCAAAATTTAATTAATTATTAAACATTTATCAAATGCCTACTACATACCAATTACTATACTCAGCACTGGGGATACAAAATTTGAATCACTATTTAGAAAGAGTCATATATAGAATAAATGAAAGGTAATCAAGAGGGAAGGCACTACCATTAAGGGGGATCAGAACAGAACTTGAAACTAAATGGTCTTAGTTCTTCATGGAACCCCCCAAAAGGGTTTCAGGAGTCCCCAGACATTATTTTGAGAATCACTAAATTAATTTATCTCTAAACTCTATCTTCCAGCTCTGATCCAGATTATAGTCTAGAGAAAAGACAGAGTAAGGGAATTTAAAAAACCTTTTCAAGTATTTGAAGGGTTGTCAAATAGTAGGAAGATTAGACTTATTCTGTTTGATTCCAGCAATTAGAACTATCCATAGTAGAATGGGTTGCCTCAGGGGTACTGGATTATTGCTTATTGGAGATCTTTAATTAAGCAAGTTCTAGATTGGAGATCTTTAAGCTCGGTCTAGATGGGACCTTCTCAAATATATTGTAGAGAGTATTTTTTTTTTAAGACAGGTTTTTACTGGATGGTCATTGAATTCTTTTCAACTCTAAAATTCTATGATTCTATGATCCTAGTTGATAAAATAGATAGGAATAAGATAAGATCAGATAAGGAATAAGATAAGGAACGGAATCACTAGAATAAGACTTAAGTTGCGTAACACCATCCACTTTTGCCGGGATGTGAATTCAAAGCATCCTAAAATGGTGTTCTAACATTTTCTTGAACATTTCTAAAAAATCTCCAAATTTCTTCCTAGAAATGCATTACGACCTTTCACGAATAATACTGTCAGGAAGTCCCTTCTGATATCAAATATAAGTCCTTCTACCTATAATTATAATTCTCTCTTCTTTTGCCCTTGGTGAAAGAGATAACACCTTTAGACAAGATCCCAACATCAACTGGATGGCTGATGTTAAGTTTAGAACTCCCCTTTATATCCCTAGAGTCCTTTAGGGGATTCTGGCTGGAAGGAATGGGTGAGGTTAGCAGACCTTGTGCCACAAGGGAGCATTTGGTGAAGATGAGAGATCTTGGGAACGAAAACAGCCAGCTGAGACCTGAGAAGCAGGGCAGGGGTGGGGCTGGCTCAAGGGGAAGCGAAGAGAAAAGAAAATTGTGAGTGTACTTCAGGGGTGGGGGTGGGGAAGAGAGGGAGGAGGTGGGGCTAGAATTTGCAGCCAACTGTTAGAAGGAACTGTTTGAAGGGCAGAGGAGCCAGAGCCAGGTAGGAATAGTTCCCTAGACCTGGCTGACCAAACAGCTGCCAATAAGCAGGGATACATTTTCCTGGGCTGAAAGGAGTTGGTTGGGGAGGGGAGAAATGAGGAATACAGAGAAAGCTCCTGCTGATCACAGCAGTGAAATTGGGCCATTCATCTGCCTCGCTCCCCATCCTAGGACTGGCTCTTTGTTTTCTTGCCCATTCACAATAGTGCTGGAATGTTCGCGTGTGTGTGACCTTGGGCCCCACCCCTACCAGTGGCCTTTATGCCTCTGCTCAGTTCTGCTCTGTGATTGCAACCCCAATAGGACAAAGAAGAAAAGGGGGACCTGGAAGGGGGAGCAGCAAGGTTGAGGCGAGGGAGAAAGGCTCTTTTAGAAGCATGGCTCTGATTGCCTTCCATTCTGAAGGGATGCTGACAGACTATGGGGCCAGATTTAGCTTTGATTGTGTCCTAGGTCTGCCAGAAGAAAATCTATAAATCACTTAATCTCTGTCTCAGTTTCCTCATCAGTAAAATGAAGGAATGGGACCAGATCATCTTCAATATGCATTGCCATTCTAAAATCTGTAGCAGATGTGTGTCTTCTTCAAGGATTGAGCAGATCCCAAATAGGATCCAAACCAGTGGGATCAAACTCAAATAGAAATGGGGTAGAGGGGAGACACTAAACCATATTCTTTGGGGGTTACATATTGACTTAGAAAACCACATATTAACACTACCTAAGCTTTATTTTAAATAATTGCTCTATTTTAATTTAATTTTTATCTTCTTGCAGTGTAGTGGGCAGCATGCAGCCCTTGGGTGGTATTTAACACTTCTATCCTGAATCAATAGCTGTGATAAAAAGAAAAGTGCTTTTTGGAATCCTTAATCCCATTCTTCTCTTCATTTCACCCTTTAAGATGTTGAGCAGGATTTTAGAGGATGTAGAACTCCAATAGACCAAGAGGGAGCTTTGAATATTCAACAAGTCAAAAGACAGAGCTAGCTAGATTGGAAGTAGCACCAGGCTTGGCATAGTACCCTTATCTAGACAGAGAGATGGTGATTATGGCTTCCTCAAAGTAAAACTAAGCCCTATAAATCACTTTTGAGTTTTATGTAGTTTTCTTGGAGATATAAAAGCCTTTTTATCTAGTTAAAGATCTTTTAGGGTCCTCAGCTTTGAGTCCCTAGTAGTTAATGACTAATGCCCATATTCGTACTTAACTTATGAAAGGATGAGCCTGGATTTCCAGCAAACACAATGAAGTGAAAGGTTCAGAGTAAACTGAGCTCCCCTGGAAAAACAAACAATCAACATTTATTAATCACTTACTATGTATCAGACACTGTGCTAAGCAAAGATGAAAAAGTTCCAAATGAAATTTCAGTAAAACCAAAGAGTAACACTAATAAACTCCTCCATCTACTCTGACTTCACAAGAAAATTCTGAGTATTCTGGTAAGGGAGGGCCTGGGGGCCTGAATCCAGAGGGCTCCAATACTTTGTACTTGAAGTGAGCAGGATCTTGGAAACTAGACTGTCTAAGTCACAGCAAAGAAAAAAGAATCCCCATTAGGTGACTATATAAAGAGGCCGAGTTTCTAAGGTGCTCTGGCAGCCATATCTCAAAGTTATGTAAAAGTCCTGAAGTCGAATCAATCTCTGGTAGAAGGAAGCTGAAACCAGCATGGTCTTGGGTCTAGGTCTCTCCTAGGGAATAAGACCAGCACTATTAAGGTGCACAAGGAAACGAAGGATACAAATGAGGTTCTCGGCATACCTCAGAGTCCTCCAAGAAACCATCTCTCTGATTTCTGGTTGAGCTTTTTGGGGACACATTAGAAACAAATTCATTTCCAGTAGATGACAGAGCAAAGAGAAGAGACCGTGGCAAGGTTGGTGCCCACCTGAGGACAAATAGAGGAAGGATAAATAGAGGAAGAAGAAGCCATGGATTGAAGATGAAGACAGGATCTGGTCTGGAGCTATATTACCTATCTTAGGCCAGGATTAGGTAGGAAAGCAAGACCAAAACTCAGCTACCCCATCTAGAACTTTGAAAGGGCATTTAGACTACAATAGAAAGAAGACCTAGATCTCCCCACTCAATCCAGGTCAAAGGAAAAACGCCTCAAGGAATCATGGTAAGAATTATGCAATATTACATTGAAACTATTATAAAGGAAAGAACATCTTGGAACATACAAAATGACAAAAGAAACAGAATAACTAAAATGACTTATCCTAAAAAATTAAATATAATCGTACAGGAAAAAGATGGAGTTTTAATGCAGTAAAGCAAAACTTCTTAAACTTTAGGTCATGACCTGAACATGGGGGATCATGAAAAATTTGGTAACATCAAAAAGTGTCAAATATTCTGCCAAAATTTAATTCTTTGTGTAAAAATAAACACATTCATCTCATTAGTATGAAAATTTGCTTTCATCTTTAATAATTGTAAAATTGTATGTATATCGAAGAATTTTTAAAATATATTTTTCTATGATTTATTATCATAACCTGGAGTAGAGAAATTTCTAGCATTCTTGCAGAGAAAACCAGAGCTGGTTAGAATTTTTGAAATACAAACAGGAATTCTGGTAAAGATGGCAGCATAAAGGAGTGTGAAGGAGCCTAGATTTCCTATCTATATTTTAGCAATAACTTAAAAAGAGCACCAAATCAATAAATGATCAGAGAATCCTTCAGGGACCAGGTTTATTTTTGATGGTGTCTTAGATCCAAACTTCCTGCACTCTTGGATGGGATAGTACTTAGATGAATAGAACAAGACATGGAAAATTCAAATAATCCAATCTCAGAAAAAGAAATTGAATAAAACAGAATAAGTGAATTCTATCAAACATTTAAAGAATAATTAAATCCAATATCATATAAACTGTATACAAAAATAGAAAAAGAAGGGATCCAAACAATTTCCTAAGATACAAATATAGTTTCGGTACTTAAGCAAAAAAGAGACAACGCAGGAAAAAGAAAATTATAGCCTAAAAATCACATGATCATATGAATAGTTACAGGAAAAGCTTTTGACAAAATGCAACATTGATTTATATTTAAAACCCAACAACACTAAAACCTTAACAAAAACGCAACTTTCTTTACTATAATAAATAGCATTTATCTAAACCTAAGAACGAGTATGATTTATAATATATACTACACAGATGATTTATATATCAAATATATACTATATATATAAATTATCCATTTATTACCTTATAGTTCTCTTTATCTCTTGTTTGGTCAACAACATAGTTATTATTCTTTAATTTGCTTAGATTTTCTAAGTCAAATAGTCACATGTACATTATGTGTATATATATACATATATATGTATATATATATATATATATATATAATCACACATATATCAAAAATATGAGATGTATTTCCATTAAGATCAGGGGTAAAACAAGAACACTTATTATCACCACTATAATCTGATATAATTCTAGAAATTCTAGTGATAGCAATAAAACATGAAAAAGATTTTGAGAGAATTAGCATGACAAAATGTTCTACTTAGAAAATCCTAGAAATTAAAATAAAATTAGAACAATAATTTCAACAAAGTAGGAAGATCTAACATAAACCCAAATAAAACATTGATCTTTTAAATAAAAGCCAGGTAGGAAGAAATAGAAAAATAAATTATATTCAAAATAATTATAAAATATAAACTATTTGGGAGTCCAGTCACCAGGATTCCCATAGGAATTGTATGACTACAACTACAAAACGGTTCTTACAAAAAGGATGACAGTCCTTAAACAATTAGAGAGACATGAATTTCTCGCGGTTAGGCCATGCCAGTATAACAAAATGACGGTATCTTTACTTATTCAGTGCCATACTAATCAAATTACTAAAGGATTACTTTACAGGGCTGGAAAAAATAATAACAAAATGTATCCAAAGAAACAAAAAGGTCAAGAATTTCAAAAGGAAAAAAAAATGTGAAGGAAGGGAACTTAGAAGTGCCAGATCTCAATCTGCAGTACAAAAGTAGTTTTCATTAAAACTCTTTGGTTTAAATTAAAAAACAGAAGAGTTGATCAACTAAACAAGGTAAGAATACAAAATACAAAACCAAACGAATGTCATTGCATAATATTTGATAAGCTTAAAGACATTACAAAATATTGCCAGGAAAATTGAAGCGTTGTCTAGCAGAAATGAGATTTAGACCAGCATTTCACCTCAAAGATCACAATAAAAATCAAAGAAGAGAAAAAGACAATTGAAAATTTTAAAAAGTATTGATTTTGGGGAAAAAACCCACTGACAAATTAGATTTTTTAAAAAAAGTAATAAAACTGACAAACTGTTATCAAGTTAGATTAAAAATAAAGAAAAATTTAAAAATAAAAAATGAAAATGATAATTCACAACAAATGAAAAAGAAATATTAAGAGAAACAGTTAACCATTTTGCCCAATTACCTGAAAGTAAAACTAATAACTTAAAGGAAATGGGAAATAAATATAATATATATACTATAATTATAATTTATTATATATATAATACTCAGATCAAGAAACAAGAGATTTTAAATAACAAATTTGGAAAAAGAAATTGATGAAATCATAAACAAAAGGAAAAAATCTAGGCTCAGATTGATAGAATTCTTTGTAAATCTAACATTCAAAGAAAATTTACTTGCAAAAATGGAGAAAGAAGACATTCTACCAAACTCTTTCTATGACATATAGTTTTTAGGCTCAAACCAGAGATAGACAAAGCTTATATAGAAAATTATAGTTCAATATTTTTAATGCAGATTGATGCAAAATATTGAATGAGATATTAGTAAAGAAGCTATAGAAACATATTAAAGTATTTTAATGCAGATTAATGGAAACTATTGAATGAACTATTAGCAAAGAAGCTATAGAAACATATTAAAAAGATGACAAAATGTATCCAAGGTAGACTTATATCAGGATTAATTCAACATTAGAAAAATCATAAACTAAATGGACAAATAACACAAAAATCAAAAGATATCCATTAACACTGAAAAAGTTTTTGACAAAATACAACTCTTTGTTTTAAAACTAAAAAGCATAGAATAAACAGACTTTTCTCTATTAATAGTACCTATATAAAACCAAGAACTATCATTATAATGGAGAAATAGTAGAAGCCATTCCAGAAAGATCAGGGGTAAAATATACATAGCCATTAATATTATTTTATATAGTTCTAAAAATGCTAGTTATTGCAATAAAATAAGATAAAGAAATTAAAGAAAAAAACAGACAAGAAAGATATTAAAAATAATTTTCAGATGACATGATGATTTATTTGGAGGACTTTAGAGTCAAATGAAAAATTAATTGGAACAATAATTTGAGCAAAGCAGAAAGCTATAGAATAAATCCACAAAAATAGCAGAATTCTACTAACAAAACCCAGCAAGAAGAGAAAAAATGTCCATTCAAAACAACTATAAAACATATAAAATACCTGGAGTCCACATACATGAAGATGAATAAAAAATAAAGGAAGACAAGTAATTGGAAAGATATTAATTGCTTATTCTTGGAAGTTAATAAAAATACTACCTAAATTAATTTATCGATTTAGTGCCATACTATAAACTACCAAGGGGTCACATTATAGAATTTAAAAAATAATAATAATGTTTATCTAGAAGAACAAAAGATCAAGAATTTCAAGAGAAATAATAAAAATAAGTAGGAATAAAAGGATGTATATAGTATCAGATCTCAAACTCTACTATAAAATAATAATCATCAAAAATAGTTGTACTGGTTTTAAAAAACAAAGTTTCATCAGCATAACTGATGAAATAAGATCCAGAAGTAATAAAAAATAAAAGCATAGTGCTCAAAACCTCCAAGGATACCAACTATTGAGGTAAGAACTCCTTATCTGGCAAAGCTTCTGAGAAAACTGGAAAATAGGCTTACACATATTAAGCTCATCTCAAACCATATTAACAAATATATACATGACAAATATACATCATCATATCAGAAAAAATAGAGGAAAAGAGAAGGAAATACCTTTCAATTATGGATCAGAGAGAATTCTTAACTTCACAGTGAATAGAGATATTGAAAAGGTTTGCATATAAAAATCAATCTGCTGCGGGGCAGCTAGGTGGCGCAGTGGATAGAGCTCCAGCCCTGAAATCAGGAGGACTGGAGTTCAAATTTGACCTCAGATACTTAACACTTCCTAGCTGTGTGACCCTGGACAAGTCACTTAACCCCAATTGTCTCAGCAAAAACAAAAACAAAAAATCAATCTGCTTAGAATTATAAGGGAAAACAGTTAATGGGGAAAAAAATCTTTACAGCAAATTTCTCTGATATAGGTCTGATTTTCAAGATAAATTGGGAATTGATATAAATATATAAGAACAAAAAGGTAAGAAGTCAAAGGACATTAATAGGTAACATAAAAAGACAATTCTCTCTCCCTTCCCCTCCCCTCTCTTTCTCTCTCTCTCTCTTGGCAGTTGGGGTTAAGTGATGTGCCCAGGATCACACAGCTAGAAACTTAAGTATCTGAGGCCAGATTTGAACTCAGGTCCTCCTGACTTCAGGACTGATGCTCTATCCACTGTACCACCTAGCTGACCTTTAAAAAGATAATTTTCAAGAAAAGAAATACAAATGACTAACAACCAAATTTGTTTTTAAAAATCTTCCATATCATAGAAAATGAAAGAAATGAAAATAACTCCAAGGTTTTCACATTCAATAGATTAACAAAAAATGACAAAGGAGGAAAATGGCAATTATGGGGCTGGCAAAGATGGCACAGTGCATAGAGTGCTGGACCTGAAGTCAAAAAGACCTGAATTCAAATTTGACTTCAGACACTTATTAAATGTGTGAGTCTAGACAATTCACTTAACCCTATTTGCCTCAGTTTCCTCATCTGTAAAATGAGCTGGAGAAGGTAAACCACTCCAATATCTCAGCCAAGAAAGCCCTAAATAGGGTTATAATGACCCCATTTAACTGAACAACAAATTAGGAGTACAGGCTTAGTATCGTGAATGAACTCTGAAAGACTTAAAGATGTCTGATTTATTTAGTGACCAATCAGGTAAGCAGGGCAGTGGTAGAACTATTATGTAAACTAAATAAATATATATGTGTGTGTACACACATATAATATGCATAGTATATACATATACAAATACATATATATATAAAATATGTATATACATATACAAATACATATATATATTATATATGCACACATGTATGTGTTCTTAAAATTAAACTATTAAATTGTTTTATGATTTCATGTTTTCTACTGTCCTATCTGGACTTCTTTGAATTTGGAAATGCCTATGTTTTCTGATATTTATCAAGTTAATAATAAAAAAAAGAATTACTTAAGATCTATGATCAATTAAGAAAACAATCATGACTTCAGAAGACTGGTGTTGAAGCATGCTTCCCACTTTTTGGCAGAAAGAAGATGGATTGGAAGTGCACAATGAGATACACATTCTCAGACATGGCCAAAATGCTAATTTTTTTGTTGTTGATTGCCTATATTTATTTGTTACAAGTAAAGGAGGGCATATCTTAGAGGAGTAGAGGGGGAGTTGGAAGGTAGTGATAGTGATGCAAAAAAACAAAGATGAAAAATAAAACAAAAGAGCAGAAGGAGTTTCAGGAAGGGGCACAAATAAGCAGAGTTTTTTCTCTGTTGATACTATGGCTGGTCTCCTGGCCAAACTTGTCTGACGTGGTGCCCTACATTGTTAGTGTAACAACAGAGTAGATCTGAGAAAGCAGAGGACATCTTTTCCCATTAAAGGGTCTGAATTTTGGCTTATGTGGATCAGATTCAGTACTGGAGAGCCTGGCCTCTGTACAAATTCTTTAGTTCTGACTCTTTATGCCACCACCTTGGACCCCTAGGTAGGGGGAAATCATTAAGAGCTTAGGTATGGCTTAGGTGAAGGATCTCCCCAATAGCGGTATACACACAGATATAATTGAAGAAAAATCCTACTGCAAATTAGCTCTAAGAAACCCAGAAACTCCTGACCTTTTCAATTAGCCACTCCCCTCCAAATCCATATCTCAGGTAGCCAGGAACTCAAGGCCAATGCTTGAGCACCTCTAAACAGCATTTGTATAAGCAGCCATCATACTTCCGAGGAAGAGAAGCTTTCCTTTCCCGCTCCTCATCACTCCATCATGGAAAGTCTTAGAGAATTCCACAGTATACATTCAAGAGAGGAAGATAAGAGCAAGAACAGAAGCTGACTCTCCCTTTAAAGACTACTGAGTGGGCAGCTGTTCCTGGTTCAGTGGCCATATTCTTTGAAGCTTCCACCTCTCTCTCCCCTGCTGGTATCACAAGGAACAAAGATTCTCAAAGCCCTTCAGAGCTGAACACATATCCCTTAAAGTGACCACAAGTGCTCGACTTAGCTACACGGATACTCTACTTCTATTATACTCTCCTCCATGTTAAATAATTGCTATATCCAGAGAATTAACTGGGTGAATTTGATGTGTTTGTCTACATATTTAATTCTATAAAGTTATCTGGGAACTTGGGAAGTATCAAATATTATTCTTTTCAGTACCTCCCCAATGCCTTACATTAAAGTGTCATAATAAGGTCATGTGGCATATTACTCAGTGACCACCTAAATATCATGTAAAGACTTCCAGCAATGATGTTTTAGAAAGTCCCACAACAGCTTTTGTGAAGGTCCATGCCTACTATAGCTAGTGGGTCCTGAAGATTACAATATTCCCCAAGGTTATGCAAATTCAACAAATATTGGACATTTTACAAAGCTTATTGCCTGGCTAGTATTTAAATATAGATTATTGTCTGACTAGTATTTAAAAGGGCCAGTTCCAATCCCCAAATAAAAATTGACATAAAAGAAACAACTAGCAAAAAAAAATTTAAATAGAGAAAAAGAAAAGTTAGAGCATTTAAGTGCCTGAGGCCAGATTTGAACTCATATCTCCTTGACTTCAATGCTCTACCTACCATGCCATCTAGCTGCCTTGGTTTCTTGGTTTCCTTAATAAAGAATTTAGAGGATGAAGTGATCCTCTAAATGAAGGATGGGAAGATGAAGAAGGACAAAGTAAAAGAGACTACTGAGCCTGGAAGAAGAACCCCATTCAATTTACCTCAGAAAGGGTTGATTCACCTTCTGGCACTTTTTCTTCCTAGCTGTGGAGTGTGTGGACTATGTAAGGCTTTTCTTAGGCCTCTCTTGAGGAAGGTAGGTAGCTACCATATTTCCATAATTTCCAGTAGCTATAAAATTTTCTTGAGCATGACATGAACAGACAGTTTAAGTGATATTTGAAATTGTACCTCAATTCTCTGTTTTGTGTTTTTTGCTTTGAGTCTAGATGACCAACAGTGATCATGAAATATGCATTTTCAAAAATGCCTACCTCTGAAGTATGGGAGCTCCTGGATTTTACCATCAGAGTTGCCTGAGACCAGGAGCTTTCTAAAATTATACCTGTTCAGAGAAGATGACCAGAAAAGAATCCAAGTCATGCCTTCTCTGGCTTTCCAGAAGAAATGGACATTAAAGGAGTTGCTCTGATAATACAGAGCTGAGGTGAAGATGAAATTGCTGTTTGGTGGTTTAATGAATTAAATCTCAAATTCCTGGGAGAGTATAATAAGAATTATGGAATACTGCTTTATGTTTTAAGTCTTTCTCAATGAGTGCTTATGAATTATCCATGGTTTCAGCATTTTTTGGTATGTGGAAACAAACAGCTCTCCTATACACAGCCATAGCTGGTGATTAAATTTTCAGTGTGAATATTTACATTATAGAATTCAACAAATGCTACAAATAAGGACTTGATATATTATTTTGTGAAAGTGATAGGAAAATATTAATAATGAATCTACCATTAAGCTTAAAAGTGTGTTATGGGTATATATTTTTTTCTTTTGGAGAGCCAATATTTTTCAGCACAATTAAAAATTTACCTGCACATCACTGCCCATAGCTGATCTACATTCTACAGTGAATACCTTCTGTGATGTCTTGGGGGACCCTAGATTTGAGCCATATCCAAGAATTAAATTATTTCCCCCAGAATCTCAGAATGGAGGTATAAAGATCCAAAGACAGAAAGGAACTTACTCCCTCTCTTAAGCATCCATTTTCCTCTTTGATTGAATGAGCCTAGAATTGGGGGCCTTTAATGGGAAAGGGTGCCCCAGATCCTCTGGGCCCAATGGATTATTGTTACATTTGCAAAAAGAATAAGAATCAGAGAAAGTTTTTTGGGGTGCGGGAAAAACTAGTTTTAGAACAGGGAAAGGAATGAAATGTCATCTATAAGGGAAAGGCTAGAGCAGGAAGTGAGGAGGTTAGGTTCAGAGAAATTTTTTCCTTTGGAGCAAGGGAACTGTTTTGAAGGAGATGTGGTGAATATGGGTACATCTTCTGCCTACCTGACTGCTTCTCATGGATGCCTTTCCACTCAGACACCTCAGATACCCACTTGCAGTCTTTTGAGGGGGATGGCAGTGAAATGGGTTTTAGTGGTGCTTTAGGATGAATGGAGGACAACGTCTGGATAGAAATCATGGCTGGTACCTGGTTCAGCCTACAGAATTTAAGTCTTTTCTTTCCCTGAGGCCATTTCAGTAGCTCCTCTTCCCATTCTTTCATTCCCTCCCTGCCAACCAGAAGATCATTTGCTCTCTCCCTCTTCAGGTCCCTGAGCTAGACCTCTACCTGAGGAAGCTGAAAAGTTCATCAGAACTGGTTTCTTTCTTCATGTTTACAAATCTAACTTAAGTTTCACAATTGCTACCTTTCATCCCTTTCAGTTTGCCTTAGTTTCCTCCCTTCTGTTTTGAGTCCTGAATCCAGTCAATGCGGCCTTGAGAAATGATCAGTCCCAGAGACTCAGCTAACCCCTAAAGCAGCCCAACAATGTTCTAATCGGGGGGCAGTGGTTTGGTTGTTCCAGGACTCTGGGAAAACAATTGAGACCCTAAGAAATGAGGGGTCACGCCTGGTCAGTTAGGAAAAGAGAGAAAACTAGAAGCCCAGGGTCTCAGTTGCCTGACATCCTTTTTGGGGAGTGGAGAGGTCAGGGGAAGGAGGCGGCTCTCAATTGTCTGTGTCCTAGGAGTGACCCTCCCTCTATTCCTGGGAGAGTGAGGGGACAGACATTTCTGGCCCGAAGGCTCACAGCCTGTCCACTTGGCACTCAACTGTGTCATCTCCCATCCTTTTTCTCAGCTTTCTCAGCTTCATTTAGTAGCCTGTCTACCTTCCCCTCCCCCACATACATCCCTCACTTCCCTTCTAAGAATCCAATCTGTTACCTCACAAAGCCTTGTTTGTTTGCTTTCTGTGCCGTGCTCCCTCCGGATCCAATGTCTTTCTCTGCTACCTGATGGGCCCCAGCTTCCTCTCCAATGCTGTTTACTGTTCCTACATTGTCCCCGCCTAATATGCAGTCAGCCAGCTGTAGGGGTGAAGGGCTGGGGGAGGGAGCATTGAGGAAGGGGAGAATGGAGGGGACAGGCATGAGGAAGGCAGTAATTTCAAGACGACAGATTTTCCCAAAGCATTCCTCAATACCAGTCTCTGATGTTCCTTAAGGGGCTCACTGCAACCCTTGTAGTAGCAGAGACAACAGGGCTGACAATGACATTCGCTGCCGAGTGCCTGACATTGAACTCAGCCAGTCAGAACACAGAGTGTCTGGCTGGTAAAATTAAGTGCTGTCAGCACCAGGGAGAGGGGGGGAGGGGACTGAGAATTAGGGAAGGGGGATGAAGCAGAAGCAGCCCCAGCAGTAACAGCAAGCTAGCCAGCTCCCTCCCCTTCTCTCCTTTTGTGCAAAAATGTGGTGGGGTTTTTTTTGTTGTTGTTTGTCAATCAAGCAGATTGTTTTTTCCTTTTCAGTAATCTGATTGTCGCTGCTAGTATAAGATAAGGGATTGAAATAGGGCCATGTGGTATGAGTTTGAATTTAGGACCCTGAAATTAGAGGACAGGCATCAAAGGGAGTAGAGGAAAATGTCTGAATTCATTATCCTTACCCACCTTGGACTATTCCAGGCTACTAGTTCCCAGCTTTCTGCTGCTCACTATATATTTGATCTTTCTGCCTCAGGACTCAGAAACTCAGGATGACTCCCTTTCCTCTGCTGGCAGGAGTTGGCTGTCCATTAAGTGGAAGATTCCAGGGCAAGGGAGGTAGGATTTCCACTCTCTCATGTCTACCAGTCTCTTGTCTGCTTTTCAAAGTAACAAATACATGTTTGCCTCTCATGTCTAACCATGTGAAAATAGAGGCTGGTGGTAGGAGGTGGTGGAGGAGAGCAGTGCTGGAGAAAGGCCATTTTTCGAGGGCATCATCCAAGGGAAGGAGTACTCAATGGTTGGAAGTAAGGGTAAAATGACAGCCCTCTGCAAACCAAACTTTCCCTAGGCTAGATCAAGACTGGTTGGCAGTCAATCTGGGCTATAGCTAGAATTCCCAAGATTAAGGAAAAATAATTACAAGGCATTGAATTTCATGCCTCATTCTCTACCTGAAGGATTCATTGATCCCTTTTTTTATACAAACAAGGAAACAAACAAAAATCTACCAGACAACTCTCCCATATTACTATCCTTGAAGACAAGATGGAGAGCTATGAATTGGATGACAGCATAGTTGAATGGATCAAAAACTGGTTGAAAGGCCAGACTTATTAACCTGGAGGAAGTGAAGTGTTCCAAGGATCTGTCCTTGGTCCTGTGCTAGTGTGTGTGTGTGTGTGTGTGTGTGTGTGTGTGTGTGTGTGTGTATTCACATATATATAAATCAGTGATTTGAATGAAGACTTAGATGACATGCTTATCAAATTTGCAGGTGATTCAGAGCTGGAACAGATGAATCATAAGAGCCAGATCCAGACAGAACTCAATAGGCACAAACAACCGGCTGAATCTAATAAGATGCAATTCAGGATCATAGATTTAGAGCTGCAAGGGGGATCAGAAGTCATCTACTCCAACTCCTTCATTTTATAGATGAGAAAGCTGAAGTGAAAGTAAGAAAGGAAAGAAATAGGCTTTTATTAACCACCTACAGACTCAGGGCTAAATGATTTATAAATATGTCAATTGTTGCTCACAATTAGGCATATAGGGTAATATGACTTGCCTAGGCATATATAATTGGCAAATATTTGAGACTGACTTTGAACTCAGGTTTTCCTGATTCTAGGCTCCATTCACTTTGTCACCTATCTGCTTCAGATTAAGTGTCTGGCCCAAGATCCCATATATGTAGTAAGTGGGAATCATATCTAGGTCTTCTGACTCCAAATCCATTTCCCCCTACTTCATAACACCTCACTGTTTCAAGAAATGTGATGGGAATAAATCCTACACTTAAGTTCAAAAAAATTAACTTCAAAAGTACAAGATGGTGAAGACATTTCATGAAAGAAAATAAAATTTAAAAAAACTCAAAGACTTAGGGATTTTAGTTAGTCAATAAACATTAAGTGCCTACTAAGTGGCAGACATTATGCTCAACACCCAGTATACAAATATTAGTTCATAGGATAAGATCAATGACAAAACAGATAATGGTATAAGATAGCTATCATAAAAACTAATGTGTTTTTGTTTGGGGGGAACAGATTTCTGATTTCAAAAACACAAGGAACTCTCAAGGATGGAATGCCATCTACCAATGCATATTTCACATCTGATCTACATCTTATAGTCTTAGAGAATTATCTGGGGCATTGATAGAGTCATACAACCAGTATGTGTCAAAGACAGAAGTTGAATCCAGTTCTTTCTGACTCTTAAGACCAATTACCTTTTCATCGCACCAGCCATTCTCAAAATGTAATTTGAAGTGTTTTTCAGGGGTGAAGGAGGTTAACCCTCTTTTTGAAATTTTTAAAATTATTAATAGAGTAAATATCAATAGATATAACCCTGAAAAATAAAAACCACTTTCTTTAAGTTCAATAGTTTTTGAGAGAAATAAAAAGATCCTGAAACCCAAAAGTTTGGGTCTCTTTACCATCCTGTTTTTCCATGTGATCCCAGGCAGAATTAACTGTGCCCAGAATGAGAAGTGATAATCCTCCTGTACTCACTCTGCCTTAGTCACTCTAGATCTAAAGTATTGGGTTTAGTCCTGAGTGCTACATTTTAGGAAGGACATAACAAGCTGTCCAGAAGAGGACAACCAAGATAACCAAGAAACAGAAGGATATCTTGTACACTGTCTGAAAGCAGAAAATGGAGCTTCTTAACCTGGAAAAGAGAAGACTCAGTCTAAGGGTAGGGGTTAGGGACAAAGTACGAATAGACAAAATAGCCATAATCAAGTATTTGAAGTACTGTCTTATAGAAGATGATTAGATCTATTCTGCTTTATCCCAGAGGCGGAACTAGGAACAGTAGGTAAAAGTTGTAGAAAGTAATTTTTTATGCTTGATATAAGGAAAGCCTCACTAAAAAGTAGAACACTCCAAATGTGGAATGGGTTATCTCAAGAAGTAGTTAGATATTCATCCCTGGAGGATGGTTCCTTACTGATGTATTATAGAAGCACACTTGGAGTGATGGCCTTTGAGGTCCCTTCTATCTTTGAGATTCTAAGACTGCAACCTAAGGCTTTCATAGCACTCTTTGGAGTTATAGAAATTCATGTAAAAGAAGGACAAAGATTTTGTAAATCCTAATTTTCTCTGATAATCCAAAGTGATTATTTCTTGTCATAGAACTTTTGCTTCTAGCTATGGGGCCTCCTTGGTTTGAGTGGATGCTAAATGTAGGAAGCTGAGGCTGAGAGCTCCTTAATTGAGCTAGATGAAGACACTGGGTAGAGGTCACCACTGAAATGACTACCTAATCCTCAGAGTCCCTGTTTGTCTTTGCTTAATTAGCCTGTGCTCAAGGGTAGAGGGCAGGTATCACTCCTGGGGAAGCAAATCCAGGAAAGGGCTAGTTTTGTTCATATTGCATTCATAAGCCTTAGCTCAGAGCTTAGCTTCAAGAGTGAGATTCACTCAATTAATTTTGCTTTGGCAAAAATTCCATTTTTATTGCTATTTCATGCCTTCAGTATAGATTTTTCTGTGCTCATCTCAAAGAAATAATAAACCGATTCATCTCTCGACCCCTCCTTTTATTAAAAAAAAATGCTCTCCCTCTTCCTAGGCCCTGCATTTCTCCTTCCTGTTTATTTATGCAGGTCAAGAACCAAAGGGAATAGAGTTTGACTCTTGTCTATGGGTAAGGATCATGTTTGACATTCTCATCAATGCTATGGCAGACACAAGGGTTCTATCAGCTGGGCTTCCCCTTCATTTTGAAATCTAAGGTGTAGGACTAAAACCTACAAAGCCCAATGTGCTATGCAGTTTAAGCTTCTTCACTTTGGACTAGAATACAGCACAGTGGGAACTTCTTGTAATTTCTTTGGAGTGACCAACAGAATTTAGTTAATTAATTTTTTCTTGCCCCTTCTCTGCAAGTCTCAATAATCATATGCATAAAATTATTACAATCCCAGTTCCTATGATAAGATAATTTCTATTTTAGCAATGATGATTTATATTATAATTAATATAATATATAACAACATATATTTAATTTTTAATGTGGAAATAAAATGCATATGCTAAATTATATTATAAACACTTGGTATTTACAAAGCATGTTCATCCATTACTTCATTTGATCCTCACAACAAAGCTAATGAGGTTAGTGCAAATATTATCACCATTTTACAGAAAAGGAAAATGAGGCCCAAGGATGTTAGTGATTTCTCTAATTCATTCTGAACTGGTCATTGAACTAGGACTAGAACCCAGTACTTCTGACTCCTAAGTCCAATGTTCATTCTATTTTTATCCTGTTTCATGCATGATCAGGAAGGGTGAGTTTCCAAAATGGCAAATCTTTGATGAATTAGTAGTCACTATTTTCAAGGCTACATTATTTTAATCTCTCTTATGTCACCTAACTCTCCAATCCATAGGATTTCCACTCAGGTATGGGTCAATTCAATCCTGTATTCCCACACCTTTGTGCCTTTTATTCTATATATTCTTTCATGCCATTGGTGACTTTAACCCAACCTCTCACTTTATAACTGCTGAGATTCTTCTCATCCAAATCACAAAACGGTTTGCCTGCAGGAATCCTCAGTTGATTCAGTGACCATTCATAAAAGTATAGAATCTTTGAGATGGAAGAGACCATCTAGTCAAACTTCCTATCTCCTGCCAGAATGATTCTATGATATCTCTGATATGTGCTCATCTAACTTTTGCTTGAGCATTTTCAGTGACGGAGGACTCATTATTTCAAAGGGCAACTCGTTTAACTGTTGGACAGCTCTAATTGTTAAAAAGTTCTTTATCTCGAGAAAAAAAATTGCCTCTCTTCAATGCCCATTTATCAGTCCAATTCCTTCGATGCTATACAGAATATCTATTTCCTCATCAAATGGCTCCTAAACATGCTCTTTACATACATTACAGGGTCCCTTCTCAAGCCTTCTCTTCTTCAGACTTCAGATAGTATCCCTAGTTCTTTCAATGATTTCTCACTATCCTGTAATTTAAAAATATACTAGCATTTATTAAGCACCTATCACATTCCAAGTACTATTACTTGGTACTGGGAATACAAAGTCAAAGCCAAAAAAAGGACCTGAGTTTAAGGAACTTAGATTCTAGGTAGGAGTGGGGGGGGGGGGTGAGATGATACAACACTTACAGAGATGTAAATATAAAATAATTTGAGAGAAGAAAGAATCAGAGGGATCGGAAAATACTTCCTATAGGAGGTGAAGGATGCTAAGAATTCTAGGAGATGAAGATGAACAGGCAATACATTCCAGGTATGGAACAGAACCTTTGCAAATGTATACATGAATAGTAAATAAGATGACCAATTTAGAGAATAAGTAAACCGTTTCTTTGGGACAAATTATATGAAGGGGAGTAATATGAAATGTCTGGAAAGGCAAGCTAGAAGCAGACTATGAAGAACTTTATTTTTTGAGAATAATAATGGCTTTCTAATTTTCTTTAAAGATTTGGTTATCTCATTAGAGCTATTGCTACCTGGGGACAATTCATTTAAAAAATATACATATTAATTTTTACTTTTTTCAATTACATATAAACAAAACTTTTTTAACATTAAAATTTTTTTTAGTTTCACATTTTCTCCTTTTTTCCCTCTCTTTCTCCACTGAGAAAAAACAAGCAATTGGATATAGACTATACATGTGCAACTATATAAAGCATTTCCACATTAGTTATATTGTAAAAGAAAACACACTCAAGAATAAAATTTTAAAAAGTGTATTCAATCTACATTTTTCATCATTAAGTTCTTTAGATTATTATGTTGCTGAGAATAGCCAAATTATGCATAGTTTATCACTATATAATATTGTTGTTACCATATACAATGTTCTCCTGATTCTGCTTATTTCACTTTGCATCAGTTCATACAAGTCCATGAAGAACTTTAATGATAGAGGAATTTATATTTTCTCCTAGAGGTAATAGGAGCCACCAATGAATTTTGAGTAGAAAAATGAAATAGAATGATCAGACCTGTTCTTTAGAAAGATCACTTTGATGTATGTGGGATGAAGGATTGAAGATGGAGATTGGAAGCATGGAGACCAATTAGGAAAATCTTGTTCAAACAAGAAGTACTGGGGACCTCAACTAGGGCTAGAGCTTGTCATTATCTCTTCTTTAATGTGGTACAGACAAAAGAGAAAATACTTTTGACCATTACAGAAAGCAGTAGGACTTTCACCTCTCTTATTTCAGATGTCTACTTCTGTTAATGAAACTCAAGTTTATATTAGCTTTTTATCAGTCAATGATAATTCATATTGAACTTGCAGAGATTCAAATTCTGAGGTCTTTTACATTAGAACTGCTATTAATTCTGGCTTCACTCATTCTGTACTTGTATAGTGTAGCTGATTTTTAAAAATCAAAGTGCATAACTTTAAATATTAATTTCATTTTATTAGTTTCATTTTATCAGTCTAGCCTGTTGAGATATTATTTAATCCTGATTTTTCCATCCAATCCCTTACCTAATCCTATAAATTTGTGTAATCACTTCTACTGTTCCTAAAACAATAAAACATATTGTAAGGTACCATCAGTACAATGCAGAATTTAGGGTAACACTTTAAAAATCAAGGGACTCCTACACCTACTCATAACAGCAGATGAAGGAACTCAGACCACTATAACCCAGGTCCTATTTGATACCATCCATATAGAATTTCCTTCCCCAGAGAACATCTTCCAGTCTGAGAGTTCTCAAAAGTCATCCTTTTGAATGGTTCTCTGCTGGAAAAATATCTATCTCTATCCCTGCAGAAAAAGTTTAAGTTGGTTTAACCATAGCTAGGGAGACATTTCATATTGTATCCTACCTCAGGCACAGGGTTCCTACAAAGTCACCTCTCTTTGAAGCTTTCCTTAACCTAGCTCACACTAAACTCCCTTTCCTGAACTCTGGTGATACTTAGAATCTATGTCACACAATTCCACTCATAATTATATACTGCCATGTACTGTTCTTTAATTGCTTCATATGTGTTACTCATGTCAGGTCGTATTTTCCTCTAGGACAGTTGCTATGTCTCCTATTATGTCTAACCCCATCCCCCAGTCCTGCCCCTCCATCCATAGCATAGAATATGGTATTTAGTCAGGATTCCGTAAATATATGTACATTGACTGGTGGAAGAAGAGGAGTTGAGATTTACTTAAACACAGTTTTGCACTTTAAAATTTAGTTTTTATGAACCAGTTTCTCAGTGAACAAACCCAGTATATTCCCTTTAACTTCATTAAGTCTCCCACCATCATGCAACACAACTAAGATTCTCCAACACAACTAGGATTCTCCACTAATGAACTCCCTCAGGAACTATCATCTAATCAATAAAATCAATCAATGAATAATCAACCCTTACCTTGCACTAGATGCTTCAGGAGATACAAAGAAGTATGGATGATATAAACCTGTCCAAAACAGATTTCATTCATTCAAGCATCTACCATAGACAAGACATAAGGAGCCCCAATAATAATGAAGACATGGACGAGTGCATACCTTAATTGAGATTATAATCTAAGGTATGTATATGGAGGGGAGAGGTAAAAGATAAAAAACATATATCTTATTCATCTGAATAGACTATAAGCTCATTGAAGGCAGCAGCTATTTTTTTTTATTTCATCTTTGTGTTTACCCCCAGTACTTGGCACAGTTCTTTAAACGTAGTTAGCACTTAATAAAATACCCATTAGATTACTTGATATACAAATATTCAATACTATCAATCCAACCTGTTGAGACTTAGCAAAACTAAAACTCTTAAGGGGTGAAAAAAGAAAAGCTAAAATGTAAAGGAAAAATACTTTCAGGTGAAGAAGAAACAATCTATACCTTAGGAAGTATTCTAGACTTAAACAGCTTAATTGAATATAAAGAGACAATGAAGGGGCACAAAATTAATTTATACTTTCATCTTTAGGCATTCATTTGAATAAGAATCTAAAAGGAGTCTGGGAATGTTATTGGCTGAATCAAGGCTGATGACCTTAAATATAGAGTCCTTCACTGAGGGAACTTGATCTGAATCAGGAAGCACAGTTGAAAAGGAGAGTCTAGATCTCTCCCCACTTCTGCCTGCTAGTAGAAAACATCATAGCTGAGGCTCTAAAAAAGCTTTAAAAAAAAAGATGCTTCTGCTAACCCTAGGCTGAGGGTCATTGCCTTAGCAGAAAGAGCACAGTAGCAATCCATCTGAAAGAACACAGTCTCATCTATGAAAAGTTAGATTAGCTGCCCATCAAAGAACAAACTCAGGGAGTTCTTTGGATTGACCTGGTCAGAAGAAATGGAACAACCTGAGAAGAGTTCAACAGCTGAATGATTTGCTTGTCACAGTCTATCCAGCAGTAGCAA
Source organism: Antechinus flavipes (assembly GCF_016432865.1). Lineage (NCBI taxonomy): Eukaryota > Metazoa > Chordata > Mammalia > Dasyuromorphia > Dasyuridae > Antechinus > Antechinus flavipes. Next base: position 229,933,638 of record NC_067398.1, on the reverse strand, counting down.
TAGCTGCCCCCAAATAGAGTAAAGTACTGGGCCTATTATGGCAGCAGCAACCCCACTGATTGGCAAAACAGCTGAGCAACCTATTTGACCAGCCCAGCAGTAAACTGAAATGTCCACCTGAGACATCATTGCCTGAGAAATCAGTTCATTGCTTATATCCCAAAGAGGTACTAAAGAAGGGAAAGGGACCTGCATGTGCCAAAATGTTTGTGGCAGCCCTGTTTGTAGTGGCTAGAAACTGGAAATTGAATGGATGCCCATCAATTGAAGAGTGGCTGGATAAATTGTGGTATATAAATGTTATGGAATATTATTGTTCTGTAAGAAATGACCAGCAGGATGAATACAGAGAGGCCTGGAGAGACTTACATGAACTGATGCTAAGTGAAATGAGCAGAACCAGGAGATCAATGATATTGTATGAGGATGTATTCTGATGGAAGTGGATCTCTTTGACAAAGAGACCTAACTGAGTTTCAATTGATAAATGATGGACAGAAGCAGCTATACCCAAAGAAAGAACACTGGGAAACGAATGTGAACTATTTGCATTTTTGTTTTTTTTCCCGGGTTATTTTTACCTTCTGAATCCAATTCTCCCTGTGCAACAAGAGAACTGTTCGGTTCTGCAAACATATATTGTATCTAGGATATACTGCAACATATCTAACATATATAGGACTGCTTGCCATTTAGGGGAGGGGGTGGAGGAAGGGAGGGGAAAAATCTAAACAGAAGCGAGTGCAAGGGATAATGTTGTAAAAAAAAATTACCCTGGCATGGATTCTGTCAATATAAAATTATTATAAAATAAAATAAAATATAAATATATATAAAAAAGAGAAATCAGCCTATTGTCTGGTAACGAGCAAGCCTTAAACAATGGCATAATTTATCACCAATACCATATTCTGCAGCAAACTTTATGAAGATTCTCCAGAAGAAGACTGTACACCTTGCAAGACCCCACAGTTCTAGAGTTATGAGTTGCTGTAGCTATATAAGGAATTATGTGCATGCCTCATTACCATTGTGCTTTAAGTATGTACCTACTCTTCCAAATGATAAACTTATTTGTGCATTTGTGGGAGAGAACACTTTTTTGTGGAGGAAATACTTTGTAAAGCCTATTTTTGTTACAGTGTTTGAGTTAATACCTTTGCTAAAGAATTGAGTCTACTGGCTGATTGTTAAGCAGAAACACTCTAATGGGGGCTCATAAGCTACAGGTTAGAACAATCATCCACAGGATTACACCCAGATCTCTAGAAATAATAGTAATGATCTCTTTGGGGACCCAAACAGCCAGTACTGGTTTGAATTAGGGAGCACTACATATACAGCAAATATAAAACAATATTATAAAACAGAATAGACTAAAAGCATCAAAGAGGTATAAAGTGCTATATAAGGCTGGAAGAAGAAAAGATAATTTTCTTTTGGGGGGATCAATTAAAACTAGAAGAGAGATGGTTGGAGCTAGATTTTAAAGACTGGGAAGGATTTCAAAACTCATTTTTCTTCCCAAACCAGTTTCTGACTTTGTTGTTACCACCATTTTGCCAGACACTCAAGTTCAGACATCAAAGTCATCTTTTACACGTCTGTTCCTCTATTTCCAATTACCTTTTTTTAAAAATAGATTATATCACTCATCTGTTCAAAGTCCTCCAATGACTTTTCTACCAAATATAGTTCAAACTTATTGGTCTAGTATTCAAGGCTTCCACAATCGAGTCCTAGTTAATAACTCCAGCTTTAATTCTCACTACTTCCTTATGTATTGATTGCTGGCAAAACTGGACATATTCCCTAAACACAGTTTTGTTGCTCCCTTGCCTCCATACCTTTTCTTGTGCTGTTCCTGCTCTTTAAAATATTTTCTTACATTTATATCTTCAAAATTCTACTCATACTTGCAAAACCCAGGCAAATGGCAAACCCAGGGCAAATGATACTTCAAGTCTTTCCTGATCTTACCAATTAATTGTAGACTATTTCACACACAGACTTCAATAGAATTTTGTATTTCTATATGGCATACACTATTTTGAATTTTATTATATTCATTTGTGCATCTACTGCTATCCCTTCTAGAAATCATAAGCTCTTTGATGGCAGGAATTCCATTGAATTCATTTTTATATTGCTCAAAATGTCTAATGGATTGCTAGACATGTTTATTAAATATTTAACTAAATTGATAAATCTTCAAGAAACTTAAGACTTGTTGGGCAGGTAGGAGATGCAGTGTATACAGAATCTGCTCAGCAGTAAGGAACTGACTATATTTGTTAGTTTAAATGTAGCTGTTTGGTTATCTCTGCCTCAGTTTCCTCAACTATGAAATAATAGCACCTACTTGCAAGATTGTTGTGAGGAGCAAATGAGATATTTATAAAGTACTTAGCACAGCTCCTGGCACATAGCAGTTAGTATATAAATGCTTATTCCCTTATCTTTCCCTAGGGTAGAGAAAATACTCATAGGAAAGTACCTAAGGTGTGTGGTATGTGATACATGCAAAATGAGTGGTAAAAAATAAAAAAGTACTATAGGAATTTAGAAAAGACCAATATGGGCTTGTCAGGGAAGGCTTCATGATGAAGGGGAGATTACATTTGGGGATTGGGGGATGGCTGGGGTTCAGTTAGGTAGAAAGGAGGGTGAAAGTCATTCTATATGAAAAAAAGACAATGAGCAAAAGCACAATGTTGGGAATATTCAACGCATGTCTAGGAGATGTGATAAAAATTAATTTGGTTGACATGGATGTCAGTGGATGATCAAGTTGGAAAGTTAGATTAGGGACAGACTATGGAGGACATAAATGCCTGATAGAGGAACTCAATGATCTTCCTGCCTATCCCATAATGACAATATCTGTCTAGCAACATCCTCTCTTTCCTCCTCCCCTTCAATTCTTTTCCCCAGAGCCAACTGTTTTAGAGAGATCCCATGCCTGGAGACTAACCAAAATTAGGTAGCAATGAAATTATATCCAAGCCTCATCTAAATGCTTTAAAGGGCAGTCTACTCAGAAGACACAGCAGACTGGCTTTGGAGTCGAGGCACAAGTCCTGAATCTTCCCTTTATCCTACCATTGATTCAAACTTCCATCTTATTTTATTTTATTTAATTTTATTCTACCCCTATTGCCTTTGCTTTTCATCACTCACACTTCAATCCCTTGACATTAAGCCTCTGTCCCTCTATTCTGCAGATACTGCTCCCTCCAAATCATTGGTGCAATCGGAATATAAATTGTTATATTCAATGTCCTAGTCTTAATCCTCAAGCTCCTTGACTTTTGATAACTTTTGACACAGCTGACCATCCCTCCTCTTAAAATTTTCTTTCCCCTTTGTTTCTATGTATTTCATTCTCCAGGTTTTCTTTCTACTGCTGCTCCTTTTGTCTTTCTCTCTCTTATCCTACCTCTTAGATTTGGGGATTCTCCAGTATTCTGTGAATCTTTAAATCAGGTACTTTTAGGTCCATTTGTAAAGGTTTCCTCGAGGTGCTACATGTGTTGGAGATGTGGAGGCAATTATCTATGGGTGAGGTACATAGACATGAGATTTCTGGCTCCCTTGTGCCTATATTGGACTTTCCCGATTTTTCAAATGTCCAATTTTACCCTGGCCTTTAAGGCCCTGCTTAAATGCCATCAGAATATCACTTCCTCACAAGCCTGAGCTTATTTATTCATTCTCTGAACTTTGTCTCTCTCTTATTGTGCCATAATTACTTGTGGGTGTATTATTGTCTTTATGAGGCTGTAAGCTGCTAGAGGGTAGGGACTCGCCTTATGCTTTATTTTCCCTTAAGCACCTAGCACCGGTGCTTTATATGCAATAAATGCCCAATAAAATTCTGGTGAATGACTGTATGAGTCTTTCATTGATTCAATATAACCTTATTTTTCCCTTTTCTAGCCTTCAATTTTCTCTGTCCAACAGGGGCACTGGTTTCTGCTGCTTCCTTATTGCATAGAAAATAATGCAGATGAATCGTAAGGACTCCAGTGAATGGAGCTAACTATGTAAATATTTCCCCCTGGAAATATCACTGTCTCTCTGCTTCTTGTAATCTACTAGGTTACCTGATTTATACCTTTAAATCCATCAGGCAAGAAGAATTTGTAGCTGTCACTGTATGTAGTAAGAATATGAGAATATTTGTATGGCTTTGTGTATGTGGTAATATTTAATCAGTCAACAAATACTTATTAAGTACTTACAATCTGTAGGAGCAGGAGATATACATTCAAAAATGAAATAGTCTCCTGTCCTTAAAAGGTTTATATTCCATGGGGGGTGGAAAGGGGAGGTAGAGAAAAATGTAACATGGTCAAAGATAAGTAAATATAGGAGAGACAAAATAAAACAAGGAGGCACTACCAACTGAGGGAATTGGGAAAACCTGCTTGAAGGAAGAAGTCCTGAGTTCAGCTTTGAAGGGAGCTATGAGGTGAAGAGATGGAGGTGAGAAGGCAAAATGTTTCTGATAAGAAGGACAGATTGTAAAAAGACTGTAAAAAGAAAAGCCAGCCGGGCAGTTTAACTGGTGCAAGTATTATGTAAAGGGGAGTTTGTACACTAAGTTTCAAGAGGTAGGCTAGAACAAGTGTGAAAGGTTTTAGATGCCAAGTAGAGTTTTCATTTTAACCTCAAGACAATGGGAGCTATGAAAGGTTCTTGAGATAGGGAATGACACACTCCAGATCAGGTGAGAAATAATCACCTGAGGCCTGGCCTTACTTCATCTATCTAACCACATCTCCCTGCCAGGTCTTCCCTTGGTTCTAGTATCTCTTCTTTTAAAGAACATGCTCATTTTGCTTCTAAATCTTTGCCCCTAGTCTTTTCTCTCCTTAGAATGTCCTCTGATCTCCTTTCCTATCTATTCTTTGAGCTTTCCAATTTCTTCATGGAAACCTTTTCCATGAATTCTCTCTTTCAGGTTAACCTGACTTTCCACCCCACAATTTAACTTAGCCCCCAGCATAGCATGCCACAGTGGAAAGAGTGTTGGGTATAAAGTCAGAAGATTCTGAGTTCAAAACCCAGATCAGCTATTTACATCTCAAGTGACCTGAAGGTGGTCAGTCACTCTACCTCTTTAGAACTAAGTTTCTTCATTTGTAAAGTGGGGGTGGGGAATGGAAGGGTGGGATTAGCTAGATGACTTCTAAGGACCCAGGATATGGTGATAAATTTATCTCTAATTGTTGTTTTCTGTGTGTGCTTTGTCTTCTCAATTAGATTCTAAGTTCCTTGAGAGGGGGGACTTAACTTATGTACTTTCCTTTTATCTCTCCCAGTGCCTAGTACAATGCTTAATAAAAAGTAAGCAATTGTTAAATGAACTTTGAATCACAGGGGAGTAAACAATAAGATTCTCCACTAAAATTCTATTCCCCTATTTCACTTATGGCCAGGTAGTCCTGGTTTCTAGAAGGTTCTGCAAGCTCTGGCAGGTTCCTTCAAGTTGGAAAGGCTTTGGTTAAAATTCTGGTGCTTAATTGTGTTGTTCTTCGAGGACCAGCCCAAGTTCAGAGAGGCTCCTCCCTGAGGCACAGAAGTGGTTATAAACTGCACTAGTTTAGAGTGTACTATATTGATGGATACTCAATGAAAATTAACATTCTGAATAAAAATGAAGGAGGGGCTAAAGGGGGGGTTAAGCAAATTCGACTAAGTCCTTTATCAACAGGCTTCACAATCATGTATCTTTTGAAATTCTGAAGTAGTATCATAGAATACCAGAGATAAATCAGAGAATATCTGGGCTACCCCTGGCCACTTGTAACCCCGCCCCATTTACAAAAGAGTAAATTGAGGCCCAAGAGAGAAGTGACTTGATTGGAGATTAAGTGATTTATTAGCTCTGATAACAGAATCCATCACCCCATTCTCAGTTCATTGCCTTTTCTCCTATCTCCTGAATGCCCTATGTTCTAGGTCCCAAGAGCTGCAGGCTGATCTGGCTTTAATTTCACAGTCAGTCCTTTTCTGTGGCAGATGGAATTATGCTGATATTAAATGCCCCATCTTCTCACATCCTGTGGGTGCTGCAGGTGACTGCATTTCCAGACTGTCAGTCAAGCAGAAATCATGTCTATTCCCAGAAACTGCTTAGTTGAGTTCAGTATGATGGGCTTTTCTCCTCCCTCTCTGTGAAGGTTGTCCCACCCTTTCCAGTCAGAAAAGCCCACCCACAGTCATCCAACCATACTCCCTCCAAAGGCAACAAGAAGAAGGTTGCTTTGGAGCTATATTTGTTTGCAAAGGAACTTGCAAATCTGAATGGAAGCAAAGGAAGAAGGAGAGTTAAAAAAAAAAAAGGCAGAAAACACAAAAGGTACAAGCTTTTAGCCATATTATTTTTAAAAATAATTCTCCTATGACGTCGGAAAAGTCCCAATAGCTCACCAGCAGCAATGAAAATGTATTGCAAACAGATGGATAGCCTCTTTCTGCATAGGGCTGGTAGAAAAGATGAAAAACAAAACAAAATAATAAATAGGGTACTTAAAAATCAGGTGCTGAGTAGATTGGAAAGGCTTCCTTCAAAGGCTATTTGAGGAGGTGGATGTGAAGGATTGGTTTCTATTTCCACTGAAGTGAATTCAAGATGTGTGTATGTGTGTGTTTGGCATACATCTTTGGCTTTAAGGGCTCCTAGATGGGGGAAGGGGAAAAGGGGAAGTTAAGGAGGAAACTCCCTCAAAACTCTGGGAAACGTCTGTTATCTAAATATCTTTCCCATCATCCTTCTCTGAATCGCTGTCAATTACTTAGATGGGCCTTTCTTTTGCCCCAGCTCATATACAGCCTGGATTAGCTCTCTATCTTTTTCAATGAAGATGTCTTATCTGCATTACTAGACTCTAAGAGCCCTGAGGACAAGAGGCACTGAGTCTCATTCATCTCTCACAATCAACAAAGCGCCGAGTTCAGATGTAGGATGCATGAATATTTTGATTTTTTTTTAACCATAGAAATGCAGACTATGTCACAGAGAAAGCTAAGACCTCTAGATTTCTCTTCCTCCTCCCCAACCCCCACTCTTAACCAACTCTGCTTCCAAAAATGTTACGAAAATTAATTCAAAACATCATGGCTTTCTCTCTTTCTGTGGCTGTTAGAGACGTTGCGTCGAAGTTTGGGATTGGCGGCGCCCCTGGGCTTGGGCCAGGCCCGGGCAGCTGGGCTGTCCAGACAGGCCGGCTGAGACCTCACTCCGGACCCCCCTCCCCTTCCTGAATTTCCCCTCCCGCCCAGGGAGCAGCTCCGAGCTGGTGGGGCCTCTCCCCGGCCAACTGCAAACACAGGTTTTGGATTCCCTAGAGGGTGCGAGCTCGCGGCCTAGTCTATTTCAGTCATTACAGGCTATTTCAGGTCCATTTCGTGTCTATCTCCACGCTCTCCCTCCCTTCCCTAAAGCACAAATCACTGGGGTGAACGGGTTTGGGGGTAGGAGCCTCCCTAAGAAGAGCCATCGGAACAGAGGGAGGCCCCTGCAGGGGTCGAGGGCAGTCAATGTGGTCGGCCTTGCCCATCCATCCCCAAATGAGGAGCGCGACGGCGCCAGCACACGCTTCAGGGCTCAGGCTTCCCAGGAGTCGGGAAAAAGCTTGTAGAGCCGAGTTCCCCTCCCACCCCGTGACGTCTGAAACGCCCGGAACTCGAGTTTAAGCTCGCCTGCTTGCCCGCGCGCAACCTAGCACTCCAGGGGCCCCCGACCCCAGACTCCAGAGGCTAAAGAGTCCCACGGTCCGCAGCTGGGAGAAGGGGGAGGAAGGGGAGGGACAAGGAAGGGGGGAGGGACGACTAGCAGCGAGGTGAAGAGCCCAGGCATCTTAGGCCGGTGTGGAGGACACTTCCTGCAAGCCCGGAGCATGCGCACTACATGTCGGCCCAGCCATCCTCCCTCTCCTCTTCCCTCCTCTTCCCCCACCCCCCCTCCGCCAGCCTCGTTCTCAATCTATAGTCAAACGGGAGATGGGGGGAAAGTGCTTGTCAGCCCTTGAGTTCTTTAGTGCGCGACAATCTGTGATCTGCTAACCTGAGGACGCGTTTGCAGCCCAGCTACCCCACCTCCCACAAGTTTACCTATTTCTCCCTCCGCTACAGAAGCCCTCTCGCATTTTCCCTCCCTCTCTTCTTCAATCCATTTACAGCGGAGACACAGCGTTTGTTCCCCACCTAACACACACACACACACACACACACACTCCACTGCATCCCACTAATCACCTTTTCCTATATACTCACTATACTGATAGCCTCTCGATGGAGAAAACAAACACACACACACACACACACACACACACACACACATCTTCCACAACACACCCACCACCACACTCCTCCCACAACAGCACACCCACTGCGCGGTCCACACGACACAACACACAACACACACGCCCACACCACACTCACTCCCCCCGCCCTCAACGGTACACACCCACCCCACTCCTGCTCAGGGCACCACAGACACACCATACTACATACAACATACGCACTAATGCTCCCCACTTCCCGCGCGTACACATACAAGCACAACCACACGCCCCTCCCCCAGCACTTGGCATTCACATACCCCGAACCCCCAGCTCTCTTTTGTACCCATCTGATCAAGTCGCTCCTTACCTCTCTTTTCTCCGTGTATCTCTCTCTGTGTCTCTTTCTTTCCCTCGCTCTTCCTACTGCACGGAGGAGGCTTTGTGCCCGGCTGGGCAGGGGTGGGTGTTCCGATGGAAAGGGCCCGTCCGTCTCCCATCCATTTAAGAAACGTCAACAGTTCTACCCCCGCCCTCTCCTCCTTCTCCTCCTCCTCCTCCTCCTCCTTTTCCTTCTCCTCCTCCTCCTCCTCCTCCTCCTCCTCCTTCTGTTCTTTCTCCTTCTCCTCTCTCTTCTTTCAGCAGGATTTCCTCCGTTCAAAAAAAAAAAAAAAAAAAAGCAACCAACTATTGTGGCCGCCAAGACCACCTCTCAATCTACTGCCACTGGGGTCGCTCAGGAACTCCGACGGTAGAGAGGGGCGTATTCGTAGTCAGACTGACAGGTTGAGGACTGTGCCCTGGTCACCCTTCAGCAAAGCCCTGGTCTAGGGGTGCGGTGAGTGGAAACGAGACACCACTTTACCCAGGGAGAGAGAGAGAGGAGAGAGAGCGCGCGCGAGACAGAGAGCTAGAGAGGAACGGGGGAGGGGAAGGGAGGGAGGGAGGAGAGAGGGAGAGGGAGGGAGGAGGAAGACAGAGGGGGGAGGGAGAGTGAGGGGGAAAGGGAGGGGATGAAAGAGAGACAGAGACAGAGACAGAGAAAAGAGAGCAGAAAGAGGAGAGGAAAGTTAGAATCCTGACTAGATGCTATAGGAAACACTCTCATATTTCCCTCAGGGGACAACCAGGTGGTCTGCCCATGCCCCAACAGCACCATCTGGTGGCCCCTTCTTCCCACTACTGTCCTCTCTCCCCCTCAGGCTTGTACCCCTCTCCTCCCCTTCCTCTCCGTCTGCTCCTTCCCCTCCCCCCCCCCCCCCATGTCTTTCCCATGAACAAGAGGTCTGAAATTCCTTCATCAGATCCTGGTCTCCTTTCCTTCTACCACTTCCTAAACCTTCCTCCTCCAAAGCCTATTTTTAGTCTTGGAGAGAACCAGCCCTTCTCTCTAGACCTCTCAGTACTTTGCCCAGGCCATTTCCCTTTTCTCAGTCTACATTCTGCTCCTTTATACCTCTTAGTGAATCAGCTCATCTCTACACTATGTTCTGTATTCAATCCCTTGTTCTTTGGCATATATATCTTGCCGAACTCTACACCATATTGCTCCCATCAGATTTGGCTTTTATACTCTTACCTATGTGCTGCTGAATGGAGCAGGAAGTCAGTCAATAGTGCTGGCTGATTCCACTACAAGTGTACATTTTCTAATCTCAACTGGTCCCTCACTTAAATAAGACAATTCTTTTGTATCTCCCTGATTTTCTACCTCACTTTCCATACTACTCCACTTTTTTCTTTAAACCTTCCTACTGTCTTAGTTGAATTCTTCATCTAGTTTACTGAAAATATTAAGACCATTCATTGGAAATTCTTTCTTCCATACTCGCTTTATGAGCCCTTGACATCATCTCCTACCATTTTTCTTTACTCTGATAAAAAGGTATTCCTTCTCTGGCCAAACCTTCTATATCTATCCTTGATTCCAATCTCTCCTGTCTTCTCTAGTAAATTGCTCTCCACAATCATCCCTTCTCTCTAATCTTCAGTGTCCCCCAAAATCCATAAAAATCAACATCTACATTGAAGCTCTGATATTTCAACATCTGCTTATCTCCTCTCGCTTTCCTTTACACTTACTGAAATCTGAATTCTAACCTCATCATTCAACTGAAATTGCTTTCCCCAAGGTTAGCAATGATCTGCCAAATTTTATGATTCTTCTCAATCTTCATCCTTCTTGATTTTACTGCAGCATTTAATGCTCTCCTTCTTAATATTCTCTTCTTTTTGAATTTTCATGACGTTCCTTTCTCCTGATTCTCCTACCTTTTTGACTGCCCTTTTGTTGCAGAATTCATCATTTATGTCATGCTCACTAAATGGAACTGGAATCCAAGGCTCTGTCCTGTGTCTTCTTTTTTCTCCTTATATTTTCTCATTTGCTGTCCATAGCAGCACCTTATTGCTCAATTATCGTCTTAATGCTGATGCTTCCCAGACCTCTAAACTAGCTCAGGAAAAACCATCTCAAATCACCAACTAATTATTGGATATTTCAAACTGGATATCATATAGACCTCTCAGACTCAACTTGCCCAAAACAAAATTCATTATCTTTCCTTCCAAAACCATACCTTTCCAAATTTCTCTATCTGATCTCTTGTAATGTAGAGTGTAAACCTCTTGAGGTGAGGGATTAGGTTTAATTCATTCTTGCATTGGGTCCCACAGCATCTGGCATATAACAGTCATTTGACAAATATTTGTTGAATTAATGATTAATTCAGTCTTTTTTATTGCCCCCTACACAAAACATGCTCATTTTAACCTCCAAGAATTCATTCATGCAATTCCCTCTTTCCTGGAATACTTTCCTTCTCCAAATCATATCCATTAACAGCTAGTTTCTTTTACTGTCAAGACTATTACATTCCTTCAAATTACCCAGATACTCTGGTTTCAAAACTTCATCTCCTCCCTCTCATTTACCCTGCATATCCAGTAAAATGCCAAATCTTGTCATTTCTGTATCTCTACCACTTGCATTTGTCTCTTCCTGTCCACTCACACAGCTACCACTCCAATTTAGTTCCCAATTGCCTCTCACTTAAACTATCGAAATAGCTTCCTACTTGGTCTCCCTATCTCAAGTCTCTTCCAATCTGTCTTCCATACAGCAACCAAAGTGATTTGATTAAAACTCCAATGTCTTCCTACTACCATTATGTTCACATACATAAACTTCTCTACCTGCCACATGAAACTTTTTATAATCTGATCTCTTTCCACCCTTCCAATCTTCTTTCCACTTGTTGTTGTTTAGTTGTGTCCCACTCTTCATGATCCTATTTCTTGACAGAGATAATGTGGCTTGCCATTGTCTTCTCTAACTTATTTTACAGATGTGAAAACTGAGGTCAACAGAATCAATTCACTTGTCCAGGGTCACATAGTTAGGAAGTGTCTGAGGTCACATTTGAATTCAGAACATTTGACTCTAGGCCTAGCACTCTAACCACTGTACCACCTAACAGTCCCCTTTATTACATATATTCCCTACCACACTTTCTAATCTAGCCATACTGCCTATCCCCAAATAAGATAGACTTCTCCTATGTTTTGTGTCCTTGCATTAGCTATTTCTTGTACCTGAAATATACTTCTTTTTATTTTCCTTTGTGACTCATCTTGTGTCATTTTCTAAATGAAAATTTCCCCCAAATTCCATCCACAGTTGCTAGTGGCCTGCCTTCCCCAAAAGATCATCAGTTCATTTCTGAATATATTATTTCTATATCTACATATGTACATGTCATCTCCCTCATTAGAACATAAGCTTCTTGAAGGCAAGGACTGATTCATTTTTCACTTTATAGTCCCAGTAATTACCAAAGTGCCTAGTAGATAGTAAGAATGTTTTAAAAATGTTTATTGGTTAATTGATATTTCTTCTTCATGCTACTTGAAATCTCTAGGTAAGAGTAGTTGATTATGGGTATTATGAGTTAGGACTTAGTGTCTGGTAAAACAAATTCTTAGGAAATAGCTTCTGGGCTTTCCGAAGTCCATGATCTAAGTCATAAATAAGTAACCTTAGTGAGTAAGGGGAAAAATCAGGAAGACACTGCACTGTTAGATAAAGTAATTCTTCTAGGCCTAGAGAATTTAATCACTTGGCAAGTCTATATTGAGCACCTATTCAGTTTTCAGCTCTGTGAAGGGAGGACATTATGGGGTGAGGAATAAAGTAAGGACAAGAGAGGAAATATTTCCCAGATCCTTTTCTCTAGTGCTATTACAGAGTGGTTGGAAAGACAAAGCTAAAACATAAACCAAAAGCAAACAACACAAGATTTTAAGTAACTAAATATTTGGATTGTGTGGTATAGATACAAATACTATAGGAATTTGGAGGATAAGGAAATCAAGGGAAATCAGAATAGTTTGGAAAGCTTCTTTGAGGAGGTGGGATTTTAGGTGGATATGGTTTGGAGAAGGAGAATATTCCAGAAAAAAAGGATTGTGGGAGTGAATTCTTGGAGGTTAGAATGAATGTGCTTTGGGGTGGGGGGCAATAAAGAGACCAAGTTAATCATTCATTAATCCAATAAATATTTATTAAATAACTCTTACATATAAGATCTTGTGCTAAGTGCTGTGGGATATAATTTAAGAATGAATGAGATCTAGTCTCCCTGTGATGAACCTCTAGAAAGACATGGACAACAGTCTTGTAGAATGGACAGGTGCAGGTTTCTTGTGATTTGTAGCATTGAAGGTGACATGGAAATGAATGAGATCATAGACCCATTTGGGTAGAGGATGACATTGTAAAGAGGCTTGAATGCCAGGCTGAGGAGTGTAACATTGCTGAGATTAGAAATGAGGAGCTACTGAAAGGTTTTAAGCTTTGGAGTGATGTTGATAAAATAGTATTGAAGTAAGATTAGGGTGAGCTAGATGGATTGGAGGGGGGTAGAAATTGCTAAGGCCTAAGAAGTCCCTTGACTCAAGAAAGAAGCTGAACAACTGTCTTGCCCTAGATACCTGAGCCATGCATAAATCCAAGGGTAAGACCATTTCATTTATTTGCCTGGGACATATAGTCTGTGGTCATGGCTGAGAAGGAAGAATATCTTTTGATTCCCTGACTCCCTAAAATCATGAAATCTATTCAGTTCTGAGTCCAGACTTCCTGGTCAGACCTGTATTTTTTTCCCCTCAAAGTCCCTCAAAGAGGTTGACAGAACTGTTTGTACTGGATAAACCATGTGGTTTAAAAAAAAAAAAAAAGGGATCAGGAAGATTCAGGGATCAAGTAGCTATCCTGGGGAATTCAATTTCCTGAGTTTGAATTTTGATTATGCTACATTTTCCCCAAAGCAAAATCTATAGGATGCTTACCTATTACTAGAGGAAGGAACCCCAGAAAGGACAACATAAGGATTAAGATCTGGGAGATCTGATGTGGAAGGCCCAATCCACAAAGGACCCCTGATCCTTTCTGGCTGCCCCCTTCACCCACTCAGGCTAGGGTTTTAGAGGTAAAGGAGAAATGATTGAATTCTCCAAGACTTGACTTTTTCTCATTATAAACAATAACAGGTCTAACCTAATTTTCTAGAGGTTCTACAGAATAACCTGAAATCACATCATCTCTGATCCTTCCATACCTTTCTCTTTCCCTCCTCCTATCCTCATTTCTAGAGACGAGTCATTCTGGCATATTATTAGTAATGTGACTTATATTTAAAATATTCCTGGGGATCAAGCTAGGCCAAGTACAAAAGTGACTGTTTTTTAATATATTTGTCCCACAGAATATAAGCTTCTTGAGGACAGGAACCGTTGTTTCTTTAGCACAATGCTTGGCAGCCAGTCAGTTAACAAGCATTTATCAAATTATGTTGGAGACACTGTGCTATGTTATAGGAATACAATGAAAGGTAAAAATATCACTTATACCATTTGCATTCTGATAGGGGAGAAAATAGTAAGCCAGTCCTGGCTCTTTCATGTTCAGGATGATTTTAATGGTGGTTCTCATATACAGTGAACCTCATATAAAGTATGAACCTCCAGCTGCCAAGCTTGGAAATGTCTACCTCTCAGGACAGATATAGCTAGTTGCAGACCTCCTGGGAAAAAACAGAAAGGCAGAAGAAGACAGCCAAGATCTCAGCTCATCTCAGGCTCAAGTTTATTATGTTCTTGCTGCCATATTTTGAGCTATGTGTATGAGCAATGTCACCATTGCCATCAGGGTGGGTGGATTGGGGAAGGTTCCCTTCTTCCAATGGCTGGAAGTTCAAGGGAGAGATTGACAGATTCCCAGAGAATAGAAGGGAGGGAGGTAGATGTATTTCTCTTCATTCTCTTCTTACAAGCTACTACGTGAGGAAACTGTTCTTGGCTTTGTCATCTTTAATGCAATCCTAGTCCCTAGAAACTAATCAGGAATTTGCGTGTCTTATGTGCCTTTTAGCAAAAGGCGTGTGCTACACAAAGAGCAAAAGCTCATATCCATTCCTACAGAGCCAGAGTACATGGCCAGCTCCATATAATAATCTCTGTTGTACACTCCTCTATTAAATATATGCTTTCTCCATCAAATCAATTGGGGTATTTGAACACATTTGCTTGTATTTCCAATTATGGGCAATTATCTGGGGATTGGGAGAGATACTGTCCTTTTGAATGTTTCCCCAACACCTACTCCCTGAGTCTCCACAAAGTCCACATAGCACCATTCTTAATGACCTCTTGAATGTCATGCAAAGAGTTCTAGATGTCCATTCAATTCCAAAATGGACATTTTTGTGGGTGTCACAAAACTACTCTAATCAGTGGGACTAGAGAATGTCTTTATGCCAAAATGCAAAGTTCTACAAATTCAACAAATGAACCATATTTTACAAAGTTTTCATTCATTACCACATAACTGATGTTTGAAATGTCCTGTTTCAACCCAAAACAATTCAGAAAGAAAAAGAGAAAATAAAAATAAATGACAAAAACAAACAAAAAAATTTCCCTTCTCAAAGGGAAAGTTTAATCTCAACTCCCATAGGTCATGAGGCTCTACCAACAACTGTTGGAAATTTAGGATTAACTTTCAACATTCATGTGAAAAACCAAACTGGTTTTTCCTAGATAAAAATTCTTCTATTCATAATTATGTATGATTAGTACATAACTAATCAATTTCTCAGATGGGTCTCTGATAATGCATAAGACAATCTAGATGTCAAATGAGATAAAATATCTTTAATGGATCCCTGCAACCTACATGGCAGCCTGTGTCTCCATTGGATCTCTATAAAACCATATGGAATTCTAAATGGAGATCAGAACTCACTCAATGATAAGATAAGCAGGCTAGATTTCAAATAAATCAAACCAACTTAGATAAGGTCTAAATCTATTTGGAGCTTCCAAAAAGGGACTAAGAAGTAGGGTTTGATTGGAATCACTCCCTCAAATCCAGGACAGATTCCTACAAGAAGACCCCACAAGAAAGGGAACCTTAATGATTATATAATGCCCCAAATTCTTTAACACAAGGCAAGACTAGGAGCTCAGTTGTATGTAGTTGAACCAAAGTGTATATACATTTGTAAACTCATCATTCCTACATTCTTTTATTTATAACTTTTCTTCAATTTCAAAAAGGAAGTCTATGATCGGGATATAATAATTGAATCAGCATTGTTCTAATCTGGCTGGATTATCTGTCTTTCATTAAGAATGTCTGAGCTCTTCAAAGGTTCTGATAAAGACCTCATTTCTAAAATATTTAGAGAATTGACTCAAATTTAGAAGAATTCAAGCCATTTTCCAATTGAAAAATGGTCAAAGGAACAATTTTCAGATGAAGAAATTGAAACTATTTCTAGTCATATGAAAAGGTATTCTAAATCATTATTAATCAAAAACATGCAAATTAAGACAACTCTGAGATACCACTACACACCTCTCAGATTAGCTGAAATGACAGAAAAAGATAATGATGAATGTTGGAGGGGATGCAGGAAAACTGGGACACTGATACATTGTTGGTGAAGTTGTGAATGGATCCAACCATTCTGGAGAGCCATTTGGAACTATGTCCAAAGGGCTATCAAACTGTGCATACCCTTTGATCCAGCAGTGTTACTACTAGGCTTATATTCCAAAGAGATCTTAAAGAAGAGAAAGAGACCTGTATGTGCCAAAATGTTTGTGACAGCCCTCTTTGTAGTGGCCCAAAACTGGAAACTGAGTGGATGCCCTTCAATTGGAGAATGGCTGAATAAATTGTGGTATATGAATGTTATGGAATATTATTGTTCGGTAAGAAATAACCAGCCGGATGATTTCAGAAAGACCAGGAGAACCTTACATGACTGATGCTGAGTGAAATGAGCAGGACCAGAAGATTATTGTACATGGCAACAACAAGATTATATGATGATTAATTCTGATGGATATTACTCTCTTCAACAATAAGATGATTTAAACAGTTCCAATTGTTCAATGATGGAGAGATCCATCTATACCCAGAGAGAGGACTGTGGGAACTGAGTGTGGACCACAACATAGCATTTTCACTCTTTGTTGTTGTTTGCTTGCATTTTATTTTGCTTCTCTTTCTTTCTTTCTTTCTTTCTTTCTTTTTTTTTTTTAACTGGTTTGACTTGATTTTTCTTGTCTTGTGCAGTCCAATAATGGTATAAATATGTTCGCATATATTGGATTTAACATATTTCTACCATGTTTAACATATATTGGACTACCTGCCATTTGGGGGAGAGTGTGGGGGAAAGGGGAAGAAATTGGAACACAAGGTTTTGTGAGGCCTAATGTTGAAGAATTATCCACGCATATGTTTTGAAAAACAAAAAGCTTTAATAAAATAAATAAAGAAAGAAAGTTAGTGGATCTTAAAAAAAAAAAAAAAAGAATGTCTGAACTCTAAGCTATGATACTGGGTTTAGGTTCTTGGGAACTTAGCCTCTAAATATTGTTTTCTTTCGGTCTCTAGCTCTATTCACCTCCATCATATGTTGTCTTCCAGACCGAAAAAGTCCATATAAATATCTCTGTTTAGTCAATTATGTTCAAGGAAAGAAATACAAAGAAGAAGAAATAGCCAGGGATTTGAAATTCTATATTAGGACTACCTAGACTGTGTGCAAGCAGTTGCAATAAATGCCAGGAGAGAGACCTCTTACTCATTCATGAGAAAGAGTTCCCCACAACGTGTTCCTAAGACAGGAAAAAGAGAGCAAGAATGGAAGTTATAGCTATATTTAAAATCTACTGAGTGGGCTTCTTGGCTTAATGTCTAATCCTCTTTTGATCTATTACCCTTCCTTTGCTGCCATCATTGGGTCCAAGGGATTCCTTTGTTGGTCCCAAATACCTTCAGTGCTAAGCATGAGTCCCTGGAAATATCCAGGAAGGTCCTTCTCATGGTTCATTGGGCAGATTATAAAAGTCTATCACATCCTATGATTAATTCCAAATTCTATTACATGGATATATTACTAAATTTTCAGAATCTCTCTCTCTCTCTCTCTCTCTCTCTCTCTCTTTCTTTCTTTCTTTCTCTCTCCCTCTTCTTCCCTCTTTCATGTCCCCAGCCCAGTCCTAATGGAAAAAAAAATCACTTTTCCTTTGTGTTAACTCGTTCTATCAAATCTCAAACCACTTACTCAGATTTTCAGAAAAAAATTATGGTAAATAGCCACTTACCACTGTCTGTCTCTATCTCCCTCTCCCTCTTTCTCTCCATCTCCCTCTTCATCTCTCTCTGTCTCTGTCTCTCTTTGTCTGTCTGTCTCACACACACACACACACACACACACGCACACACACACACGCACACACACATACACATCTCCCCATCCCAATCCTACTGGAAAAAAATCACTTTCCCTTTGTGTTAACTCGTTCTCTTAAATCTCAAACCACTCACTCAGATTTTCAGGGAAAAAATTATGGTAAGTAGCCACTTAGCTTAATAGCTGATTTAAGTTACATAGAAATGCAAGTGAACATGAATAAGAATAAAGATTCTTATCTTTATTTAAAGGAATAGCTATAGTCAAAGGGACAAATATCTTTCCCTCTCCAATACCCCTATTCCTACTGGTCAAAGGAGAAACTGGAAGTGAAATGGTAAGATGAGTAAAGAGGAGCTGAAGTTTCTCAGGACAATATTCTAGAAAAGGAAGGAAAAAACCAACTCCATGGAGTTACAAACTGGATTCTCGGCTTTTCATTGAGCACATGTCTGCTATTTGGGCCTTGTCATGTCCCTTACTCCTGTGTCTGATTTACATCTGGTCCCTTGTTTTGCCTTCTGTCTACCTCAAATCCAGCTTTCCTTGGCTGTCTAATATTGTTAGGTGATCCCTGTTCGAAAGTCCTAGCAAACAAGACCTGCAATTTCCTAATCAGCCTGAACACTTCTGGCCTTTGGTTTTCCTTCATCTGAGTAACAATATCTCTGTGGGAAGGGTTACACAAATACAAGGTAATGGGACATGGGGCACTGGGTTGATCAGGAAGTACCTAAAGTAGTAGTTATCCAATCTGAGTTTTGAAAGAAACAGAGATTCTAAGATGCAAAATAAGTGAGGAGGGAGTGCATTCCAGGCACTAGGAACATAGAACATAGTGTATGGAGAATAATAGGAAATCTCTTTTTGCTAAACCAAAGAATATGTGAAAGGGAGTGATATAGATTTAAGCTGGAAAGGAGGAAGGGAGTTCTCACTTCAAATGATAAAAACATAAAAGGTTTGAATGCTTAAAGGAATAGGAAGCTTTTCTCTGGAAAAAAAGATAGTCTATCATATCATATGATTAATCCTAAACTCTATTACATGGATTACTAAACTTTCAGAATCTCTCTCTCTCTCTCTCTCTCTCTCTCTCTCTCTCTCTCTCTCTCTCTCTCTCTCTCCATCTTTCTCCTTTCTCTCTCTCTTCCCTCTCTTTCTCTCTCTCTCCATCTCCTTCTTCCTCTTTCTCTCCATCTCTCTCTTCATCCCTATCTCTCTCTGTCTCTGTCATACATACATACACACACACACACACACACACACACACACACACACACACACCCTCCCCAACCTAATCCTACTGGAAAAAATTACTTTCCCTTTGTGTTAACTCATTCTCTTAAATCTCAAACCACTTACTCAGATTTTCAGAAAAAAAATTATGGTAAGTAGCCACTTAGTTTAATAGCTGATTTAAGTTACATAGAAATACAAGTGAACATGAATAAGAATAAAGATTCTTATCTTTATTTAAAGGAATGGCTATAGTCAAAGGGACAAATATCTTTCCCCCTCCAATACCCCTATTCCTACTGGTCACAGGAGAAACTGGAAGTGAAATGATGAGTATAAAGCCCTTAAGAATGGAGGGAAGATTCTCTTCCTTCTCTTCCTTCCTGAGGACATATAGCCTATCTTTCCTTTGGCTTTAATTTGCAAATTGCCACTCAGGTCTCTGGTCTCCTGTTATTTGAAGGAGGTAGAGTGGAAGCTGGAGAAATTCTTTTCTAAGGTCAAGGAAAATTCCAGAATAGTTTTTCAGATACCTACAAAACCCATCTTCTTGCTAATTTTGTGACTTCCAAAGCTGTTCCCCGGGGGAGGGGGGAGGGGGAGGATTGAACTTGCACTAGAGATTCAGGGAGAGATTTCAGATAATTCTATTCAGGTTGGAATTGTCTCAGCTGTGGTGGGGCAGAGTTATCATGTTGGGTGAGACGAAACATTACTACCCAGGCCATCAGATGAACAGGAATAAGGGGAAGAGCAGTCACAAAGGTTTGGTTTTTGTCTCTCTTAAACATGTAGAGAGAGAGAGAGAGACTACTAGCAACAGATCTGTAGACATAGATGAAGAGGGGGAAGTAAGGGGAAGGGGAAAGAGACAGAAAGAGAGAGAGGAGAGAGAAAAAGAGAAAGAGAGAGAAAAAAAGAGAGAGACAGAGACAGAGAGAGAGAGAGAGAGAGAGAGAGAGAGAGAGACAGAGAGAGAGACAGAGAGAGAGAGAGAGAGAGAGAGAGAGAGAGAGAGAGAGAGAGAGAGAGAGAGAGAGAGAGATTCAATAAAGCCCAGAAGAGGTCACCATAGTAACAGAAATCAGCTCCACTCTGAGGATCCTGTAGCCAGGGAAGGAGATAAAATGTTTTCTATCGATTGCTGTCGAGAAAGTCATTGGTGATAAGCTCCTTTGAGCCAAGATGGAGCAAATGGGGGGGATCTGGGCTCTGTGGAGAAGGAGGCTTTAGACAATCAGCCACCCTCTGTTTGGGATTGGAGGAGCTGAGAGGATCAATACTTCATCTACCTCCTATGTAGGTTTCCTTATTCTCACCTGTGTGTGTGTGTGTGTGTGTGTGTGTGTGTGTGAGAGAGAGAGAGAGAGAGAGAGAGAGAGAGAGAGAGAGAGAGAGAGAGAGAGAAAGAGAGAGAGAGAGAGGGAGAGAAGGACACACAGTGTCAGAGTGTCAGACAAACACAGTGACAGAGACAGAGACAGAAACAGAGAGAGTTGGTGTGCCTGACTGAGCAGGTGAACTTGGAAATGGGGTTGGAGGGAGGACAGTCCATGAGCACATCAGAATTTCCAGAAGCATAGTCTTGAGCATCCGGAATTGGGAAACAAGAGTGATAGAAACAGAGATCAAAGAAATGAATCCGGAAGATGTCTACTGCTGACTCATTAGGGGACTTTTTTGCCTATTGGTCTCAATCTTTCCTTTGTGAAAATGGGAATAACAATACTCCTACAGTGTCTCTTTACCTTACAGAGCTACTCTGAGAATGCAATGATTAAAGGACAGGAAAAAAAAAAAAAAAGAGGGAAAGCGTTTGTGGGTGGAGTTCCACAGAGTTGGCACTGTGCAAGCAAAATAGAAGATAAGCAGTTGCTTAAGGCTCAAAATAGAGGCACAAAAGATACACTTTTAATATAAATACATGTAATTTTTAATGCCAGAATATTCTACTTTCCTTGGCTCTTAGGTATTTCTTTTGTGATAAATCAAATTCATATTTTTCATGAAAGGAAAAAGCTTCAAGTGGGTAATAAAAATATAGGAGGCATAATTTTCAAACATAAGAGGGCAAAATGTTCTAACCATGCTCATGGTGTACAAAATACCTTGCCTCAATTTTGATGTTTAATACTTCTTTCAGATTGAGTCTGGTTATAAATATTTAGCAAAACTATCTGTATATAGAACCATGATTAGGGCAGGGTGATGAGACCTTTGCTCCCGAGTACTGAAATCTAAAGGTACAGACTAAAGGCCTGCAGCAGGTAGAAAACAACTCAGCTCAGTACTTAGTTGTCAAGGATAATTAGCTGAAATAGGAAGAAACCCTCTCCTAGATCCTGTTCCCAGTAGCAACCTCTCCTGTTATTTCTTTATGTCCTGAAGTTCAAGGTCTCCCTGTTGATCTCAAATCTGTGACTTATTTAATGGTTCTTATTCTCAGTGCTAGAATTGGTAATTAATAGTTCTGACTGCATGTGTGTTATATTTGTGTGTACATACATACATATATATATACATAGAGAGAGAGAGACAGAGACAGGAGGGAAAGAGAGAGAGAATTTTTAAAAATAAAATTTAAAAATACAAGACAGTAAAGTCAGCTTTGTGAAGACTTTCTATTTCAGTAATGGATCTGTCAGGATTAACTAAGAGGGAAAGCAAGTTGCTGCAGATTCACTGGTAATTGCTGTTGGGAGGGGGGACCTCCTTGAGAAGGTCCTCATCAGCCAGTGGGGTGAGCTTAGTGAGGCAGCATTTGCTGATGCAGTTGGATCTCCCATTAACCTTTATTTCCTGGCCGAGGGACTACTTTTAGTTGTGTGCTTATCTATGTATATATGTATCTTTGTGCATGCAAGTCTTGGATGCCTGTATGGATGTGTGTATGTGATTTCATGCATTCATATTTTTACCATGAGGTCAAAAGAAATGAGACCAATAGCTGCAGATCTCCTGGGGTCTGAAACCCTTCTTTACAATAACTACAAAACAGGATCCAAACAATCACTCAGCAAGCACTTATTAAGTGCCTACTGTGTGCCAGTCACCGTGTTGGGTTCAGGGGATACAAAACCAAATATGAAATGGTTCCTGCCCTCAAGGATCTTGCATTCTGGGATTTAGAGTCAGAAATGACATCTAAGATCTTTTTGGCCTTTAAAAGGTCAAACCGCGTCTAGACTATGTTCCTATGATCTTTTGGGTTAATCCAATCTTCTCATTTTAGGGACAATGGAACGGTCCAGAGACATAAAGTGACTTGACCAATGATACACAGGAAATAAGATGCAGAGTCAGGAGAATATGTGCTCGAGAGAGATTCCACCATTAATTGATAGCAAGAGCCACTTAGCCATTCAAGAAGCTTTGCCTTTTCTAGTTGACAGCTGCAGAAAGTCAGCTGCTTCCAATCTCTTACCTTGGATTTCCAAAAAAAAAAAAAAAAAATCCTCAAATGTACCAAAACAAACCAAAAAACTTCATCAAAATGAGCAAAACCTTAGGCCAGATTCTCCCATTTATCAGAATCTTTGTCCTTGCTCTAGGTCTTATCTTCAGTAATTCACTAAATTCCTTTTATTTTTTATTTTCCTGTTACATGTAAAACAACATTTTGTTATATATATACAATTTTTATATTCCTTTTACAGAGCAGAAAACTGAGAGCCCCTAAAGAGAGCTCCTTAACTAAAATAACACTGCAACTTAGAGACTTGATGCTCAATCTAGTGCTTTCTCTACTATACTAAACTCTCAAATTATGTTGTATCCCAAGCCAAGAGTTAGATGGCCAGACTTTTGCTCCAGAATGCCCACTACAGTGTCCCATAGTCTTGATGTTTCTTCATTGGATATTTGATACTTTCCTCCTAGAAGTTCCCCTGCAGAATGGTGGGACCTGCCTTCATTGCTTCTGGGATTGCCAGCCACTTTTCTGACAGAACCCAGATATGTACTAGCCTAATATCCTGGCACTTTGAGAGGGAGCAAGACATGGTCGAGTTAAAGAACTCCCAGGGAGCAAGAAGTGAATATTTTATAATTTATCTGAATGTAGTCTGATTTTGAAGACTATTTATAGATTGGGTAATTCCTTTCCCCCACCCCAGGATTCCCCCTGGCTACAGCAGTTCTGAGCCTGGCCTGAGTACCCCAACCTGGCATTTTGAGAAGATTTCAGGAAGATGCCCCAGGAGGAGCCATCGGGAACTGCTGGAGATCAAACCAGGTCAAGAGAAAGAAATGCTGTCTAGATCCCCGACTCCCCTGGGGAGTCGACTGACCCTGAATTCCCACTGGGCAGCAGCCAAGAGGAACTAACCAGAATCAGTTATCTGAAGTCTCTGGAGGGTAGTGAAAAAAGACAGTTCTAAGAACTATCTGCTTTGGTTCCATTCTTACTTTGCAGGAAGCTGTGAACACTTTTATTTCCTATTAAACTTGCTTGTCTCCTTTCTGGCTATCACTCAAAGTAATTGGGATATGTAAATCTGTTTGATTGTTAAATTTTTGATCTAGATTGTGTTTCTCTATCATAAAACCCACTGCAGTAATTCTTACCCTGATTTATTATTACACCCACTTTTGGGGATTAGAAGTAGGTGAAAGAATACAGAGACATCTTTTCTAGTAGAGTCAAAGGTAAGTTTGCTCTACAGGAGCTGAGTTGGGAGTGAAGCTGGAGAACATATTTGTGTTTTTTGTAAAAACATTTGTGAACTTATGTAAGACTCACAGTATTATAGAAAGTCCCCAATTGGGCTCTTGAGAAAAATCTATTGAAGGATGATTTCACAATGATCTAGAGAGACTTATATGAATTGATGCTAAGTGAAACGAGCAGAACCAGAAGATCATTATGCACTCTAATACCAATACTGTATGATGATCAGTTCTGATGGACGTGGTTTCTCTTCAACAGTGAATTGATTCAGACCAGTTCCAATTGTTCAGTGATGAAGAGAGCCATCTATACCCAGAGAGAGAACTGTGGGAACTGAGTATGGAACACAACATAACATTTTCACTCTTTATGTTGTTGTTTGCTTGCATTTTGTTTTCTTTTTCTTTTTTTCCTTTTTGATCTGTTTTTCTTGTGCAACATGATAATTGTGGAAATATGTATAAGAAAATTGCACGTTTAACATATATTGGATTGTTTGCCTTTAGGGGAGAGAGTGGGAGGGGGGAGGAAAAAAATTTGGAACACAAGGTTTTGCAAGGGTGAATGTTGAAAATTATCTATGCATATATTTTGAAAATAAAAAGCTTTAATTTAAAAAAAAAAGAAAGAAAAATCTGCTGAGATGAAAATCTCAGTTACCTTTCTGACAGAGCCTGAACATGTTAGTCTGATACCTCCGTACAATAAGATGGAGAAAGGCATGATACTATCATTCCAATCTAGAATTTGTACATGTGTATGTATGTGTGATTAAACCCAAGCCTTCCCCCAGGAAGAGTGGAAGAGTCTAAAGAAAATGAACAGCCTCACAAACTCCAACCCAGATTTGGACCTGACTCTGCATCGACACAATAGTCAAATTAGAGGACTCTAATCAAACCTATGCAGTTGGCTCTAGTGATACTTATAACCACTAGGGGGGCTGTTAAGCAAGGTTAGTCACTGTTAGCTTTGCTATGTTGCTATGGAAATGTTACTTAGGCCAATTGCACTTGTTCATACACAGTGCTCCAATTTGAGAACAACTAAAAATGCTTAACAAAAAAAAAAAAAAAAAAGCAAAAGAAAACAAACAAAAACCCTTTTAGTTATTCTGGTTTAGCTACCAACCCAATTTCCATCCCTTTCTCTGCCGAGAAAGTTGTCTTTCTTTATTCCTCCTCACAAAATTATATTAGGTATCGTTATCCAGCACAGAATTGTACAAAAAACTAAAATCTGAAAGCATCCTTGTCAGACAAAGCAGCATGAGAGCAGGAAACAAGATGGAAACTTGCTAAAAAGAGACCCATCACAGTTAGAGGACATTTAAAACTCATGGCACTCTGTTATAGATGGAAGCAAGAAGACAGAGATATATGGATGAGGAAATTCTAGAGTGATCAGAAACACAGA
The DNA here is from genome assembly GCF_016432865.1 of Antechinus flavipes. Classification (NCBI taxonomy): domain Eukaryota; kingdom Metazoa; phylum Chordata; class Mammalia; order Dasyuromorphia; family Dasyuridae; genus Antechinus; species Antechinus flavipes. The sequence goes on along the minus strand of NC_067398.1, from coordinate 229,908,253 downwards.
ATGGTTGGGCGTGTGCTGGGAACTGGCAGAAATATGTCAGTGTAACTTCAGCCCCAAACTAGGAGTAAGCAAGGATGTATTAGTGTTACCTAGGGCAAGAACAAAGAACCAGCAGCAGTTTGTCAGTTTAACCTTATGTATGTGATATAGAAGCTGGCAGTAGTCCAGAGAGATGGGTGGGTAAAGGTAACCTATTTCCCCCCACCCTGGCTTTCACTCAGCCATGAGTCCATGGCACCTGGAGTACATGTCCTGCCTAGGCAAGCCCGAACTTGGTCTTTGGCTGCTTCTTTTGTGTTCCTTTTCCTAAATAGGTGATCAAGCAGCAACCTCAAAGTGGAGATGTACAATAAGTGATCCTATGATTATGCTCAAGAGTAGGGTTTCTGCAAAGAGAGGGAGTAAAAGAAGCTTCCAGTTCATGATGTGAATTAGGCATGAGACAGGTAATTTATTCCTACACACAAAAAGAAATGTTAGACAGTAAAGGGAGTATTAACAAGATTCGGTAATTTAACTTATAACTACTCATGATCTTCTGGAAGGCTAATATTTAGTTTCACCAAAATCAAAAGCAATTGTGATCTCACTTTCCAAACTTTTGATACAACAAAAACTGTTGTTACGAATGGTTTTTTTATTATAACTTTTTATTGACAGAACCCATGCCTGGGTAATTTTTTTTACCTTTGCACTCACTTCTGTTCTGACTTTTCCCCTCCCTCCCTTCACCCCTTTCCCCAGATGGCAAGCAGTCCTACACAAGTTAAATATGTCACAGTTACGAATGTTTTTTAGCATATGGGTCCTTTCTATCTTTAAACTATTTGTGGATATACACAAAAAGTGATATTGCAGGGTCAAAAAGTATACACAGCCAATTGACTTTGGAGATTTCGTTTTAAATTGTTTTCTAAAATTATTTTCCAATGATCCACAGCTCCAATAGTTTATTAGTATTCTGTCCTTTCGGAGCTCCTCTAAGAATTGTCATTTTCCTCTTCCATCATATTAACCAATATGATGGGTGTGAGGTAGAACCTTAGAGTTGTCTTAATTTATATTTTTCTCATTATTTGTGATTTTGAACCCTTTTTTCACATGGTGGTTGACAGCTTGCCTTTCTTCTTTTGAGAACTGCCTGTTCATATGCTTTGGCCATTTATTTATTGGGCTCTTTTTCTGAAAATCTTGACAGGAAATTCAGGCATCATGCCATTATTTGTTTCTATCAGAGCTTGTTCTGAGCTCAAGCCACAACTAGCTATTCTCTCAGCTAAGAGATTTATTATCTGTGTGAGTTTCTACATCTTCTTTCTCTTCTGAGACTCCAAAGTACAAGTCAATAGGCAAACATGTCTACTGGTTAACATCAGGCACTACTAAAACTTGTGGTCTCTTTCTTGGTATGTATTTACTAAAAATATTGCATATTTATTCAACTAAGATTTCTGCTTAGTACATCAGCATTTTTAGTAGCATGTATTGGAATAGTAAGTTCATAGTTCTTCTTGAGATATGGGTCCAATTTCTTGGTTCCTGCTAATGGCAACATCTCTGTTAATAGTTTACTTCTAAAATCTCTACCTTATGACAAACAGGATGGTTTCAGAAAAACATGGGAAGATCTATTTGAACCGATACAAAAATAAAGCAAGTAGAACCAGGAGATCATTCTTTCTAGTAATAAATACTGTAATAAAGATTAGTTATGAAAGGCTAAATTAGATCAATTAAGTTAATCAATACAATGATCCAAGACAATTCCAAAGAGCTCTTGATAAAAAATGCTATCTTTCTTTGGAGAGAGACCCAAAAACTCCAAGTGCCAATTGAAGCATAATTTTTTTCGCTTTGGAGGGGCCTTTTTGGGGGGCATCATGGCTAGTATGAAAATATCTTTTGCATGATTTCACATGTTAAAAAAAAAAGTATCTACCTTGATCAGAGTTATTCTTGGAAGGGAAGTAATAAAGAGAAGTCCTTTCCCCACAATATTTTAATGATTTTAGAAGCTCGCTGGTTCCCATATACCTACTATACCTTATATAATTATATTTTTATTTATTATTTGTTTGATGTTTATTATATTGCTGGTATTGCTGTACATACCAGATGAAATGGTTTGTCCCCACTAAGTGGTTGCTCATATCCTTCCTATCTCATTTCACACACAAAAAGTCTATGAATACAGGAAGTACCTTCAGTGTGGGGGCTTACTGATCCATTTTGAGAGCTATTTATCCATCTTAGGTATCTATCTCTCACCCAATTCTTACCTGTTGTTCCAAAAAACTGTAGCATAACCAGAGACCATACCCTTAAAACACTGACTCAGAAGATGAGCTCATCCAAGTTGAAGGTAACTGGCCACAAACTCAGTGGGGAGTTAGGGGATATTTATCTCAAGCATGAGAAGATTCCTTCCTGGTAGAATCGGTAGATGAGAATAATTTGTTCCAACAGCCATGAAAGCACTGTGGACAGCTTAGATCTTGTTCAGACATCAAAGACCCCACAGTCATCCACTGCATCCTGGGCCATTGCTGGTCATTTTTATTTTTGTCTTGTCAAATGACTCAAGAGATGACTCTGGGAGAGAGATTGAGGCTGTTGACTTTGTGCGAATCTGTCTCACTTAAATCCAATTCATGTGCAAGCCCCGACATCATCTGTGATGTCACTAGTCCTCTTCGGAAATGAAGGACAAATAACAATTTCTTTTGTCCAGGTGTGATGCATGAGTTGGTAATAGTTTTCTCTGCATCAAACACAATCCTTACACTTTTTAAATAGTCAATGACTATCATTGGGGATTAGTAAAAACCCATTTTTCACTAGGTTGTTTCTTTCTTGACTCATGCCAAAAGTCACCATGCTATACTTTCAAAAATGATAGAGCTTTGACTTCCTAATAGTCTATGAAATCTAGTACTTCTAGAATGACTTTTGTCATTCCCTTCACAATAAGATGCCCTCTAGAGAATGTAGTTTGAGCCCTAAAGGCCACCTCCTTGTTTCTTGGCTTGCCTCATTTCTTGTATCCTTCCATTCTTCAGTTGCTTCTACCACCAGTCATCCAAGAAAGGCTAAGACAAAGAGTATATGTTTAATGCAACAAAATTTGCATTAACAGCACTCTTTTTGTTGGAAGTCTTTTCATATTTGTCTAGGCTGACCTTCAATGGACACAATCAATCACTGGGCCTGAAATGGAAGTTTTTCCACCCTAGCAGAACCTGCTAGAACTTAGACAAGCCTTTAGAACCCAGGAAATAAATACTTGAAGAAGGATAATAAATTCCTTCCCCTTGAGGTGAGACTGGTAATTAGTAGGGCTTATTGACAGCCATATATGACTAGATTAATTCCACATAATTTCCCAAAAGACAAGCTTTGGTACTTAGGAGACAAAATTAAAAAGAAAGTAGGGTGCTTTATTGGCTTCTAAACAAGTGGAAAGTATCCCCTTGAGTGAAAGACAAACCTTTCAGTTGTCAACATGTATAGTTACCATAGCTGAAGCTGGAGCTGATGACATAGACTCTTTTGAAGATGGAAAGCAACAGGTACCTTGATCTCTGGACTAGTTTTTGTGTGATCAGAGATCAGAAGTAGGAAAAGACCAAACAGGAGGAAGTTCCTGGTCTGGTACAGCATAACTCAAGCTTCTATACAAGGAAATGTCCTGCCAGGAAGGAAAGATTCTGAAGGTTTTTCTCTTCTGGGTTAGAAAAGCATTTTGCCCAACGGCTAAAATTTTTGCCTTGGAAAAAGATTTTGGTTTTCATCTGGCCAAAAGACAATGTGAAGAGAAAGAGAGTGACAAATGGAAATGCTTCTGTGAGGAAAATTTTAAAGGACAATAAATAGCAAAAATTGATGACACTTTTGAGGAAGCTGGAACTGCTATAAAGGAGATAATGATTGATTAAGAGCTATGGGTATGTGTGTGCATGTTTGTATGTGTGTCTGTGACATAGGAAGAGAGATAGAGACAGAAATGACAGACAGACAAAGGAATAGAGACAGCAATTTGAGTTGTAGGGACATACAGAAAAAGAAAAACAGTCAGTGATATGCAGTTTTGGAGTTTGGAAGAAGATTATTCACTGGAAGATTTCTGTTTGTTTTCCAAGAGTTCCATTGATGAAACTTTCCATCTTTAAAAAAAATTATTGAAAAGAATATAATCAGAAGAAAGGGAAGGATCCCCTGCTGTGAGTTTTTTCCCACAGGGAATGGGTACCTCAGTAGCAGGTTTAATAGGAAACAATCCATGTATAAACACTAATAATGTTTTTGTTGTTCTTCCTTCATTCTTGAAGAGGACCAATGATTTGAAGAAGATGATGTCTTCAGTTGCAAATGAATTGGATTTAAGAAATTGACTCCAAAGGAGAACTACACATTAAGTATACATGATAACACAGATCTCCACTTCTTGGGTCCTGGCTTACTTTTGGCTCAAAGGCTTGTTTCTACTAGGTCTAAGGATCAATTTACATTTATATTATTGATCTCTTTCTTTTTATTTATCTATTATCTATTATATTATCTATAATATCTATTTATAAATAAATTCTTGCTTATGATAACTTACACTGGCCTAAGAGAATTATTTATTGCATTTGTGACTTCCAAAAGGATTTACCATCCACACTCTCTTCTTTCTCTGCACCTCAAGATAAAATGGAATGCTTCTTTCTGTCTCCCTGTCCCTCTTACACTTTCTCCTATTCTCTTTCACTGTCTCTCATTCTCTTATCTCTTTTTCTATCTTTCCCCCCTCCATCAGTCACAAAATTTAAACTTTTTCCCTTAAATTTCTTCCTGAGTCAGCATTAATCATGTACCAGCAATTAGTAGCCGTCAGATTTTATTCAGATCTGTGTATTCTATATTTGCAGCTAGATTAGCTAGATGGGAAAGGAAAAAACAGTTCATTTGGAGAGAAGATAGCCAATGCCTTGTGCTGCTAGCTATAAAACAGAAATAGATTTCTCCTGCTTTTAGCTCCTTCTCCTGAGTGTTAAGGAGTAAGAGGCAAAACTCCAAGGAATTGGGCATTTAATGGGAGTTGTTTCCTTCCCTGATTCAGGCAAGGGAAAAGGAAGATGTCTCCAGGCACTCGAATTATCTCACTAATGATCACTCTCAGTTCTCAGCAGTCTTTCAGGCCTGCTTCCGGTCGGCCCAGCATGGCAACGGCATTAGCAGTGGTTGCCAGTCAGAGTCTTATAAAGGAAAGAGCAGAGGAGCACATGCTGGGAGACCCGGCTCTCTGCTCAGACCTGGGCTGCCTACGTGACCCCAAGATGAAGAACATACTCTGCTTTCTTTCTGCCCCAAATTAAAACAAATAAGCAAAAACAACAATAACAACAACAACAACAAAAAAAGCTTCCCCAAAAATACAGTCCCAGAAGTCCACATTAAAAAAACAAAAACAAAAACAAAAACAACCATCTCCAGTTGATGAACTCTGGGATAGCATCTCTTTGAACCTCTCTTGTTTCCATAGCAACACAGGCACCACATTATTATAAACTAGACAAACATGAACATTTCCATGAATGAATGAAAAAGCATTGGTTAAATGCTTACTATGTGCCAAGGACTATACTGAGCGCTGGAGATACAAACAAAAATGCAAAGACAATCAATGTTCTGTAAGGGACTTATATTTTAATGGGAAAAACAATACACACAGGGCAGTAGTGAACAGAAAGATATTTTGGTCAAAGAAAGCAATAGGGATAGTGAGTGGGTCCATAGGGGAACAGACTGGCATATCACACCCAGAAACAATGGAAGAGTTGATTTGATCATGGTTTGTTGTTTCCAGAACCGGAGGGAGGGAGAGGAAAAAAGGGTATGCACATAGTGAGTCAATTAGCAAGGAAGCTGGAAGAGAGTGCCAAAAAGACTGAATTTAATAAATAAGCAAACATACCTTCTGTAGAGTTAATGAATAATGCTTCACACATTTATGTATTGCTGTTTTTCAAATGTACATAGATTCTGTTGTCATTTTTTTATTTTTAATACACTTTGCTTTATGAGTCATGTTGGGAGAGAAAATCAGAGCAAGAGATAAAAAATGAAAAAAAAAAAAAGAAGTGAACATAGCATGTGTTGATTGATTCTGTTGTCCTTAATAATAAGACACAAGGTCATTTTAAAAATATTTTTTAATTCAGTATAAATTTCTGAATTCACAGTGGATTTTTGTCATGAATTGTTTCATGTTACAGTCTACATAACAGCATAGATCCATTGGAAATCCATATTTTCTCCATCAAGCAATAGTTTGTATTTTTCAGTCATATCAGTTTCATCTAACTCTTCTTCATTTTGGGGTTTTCTTGGCAAAAATTCTGGAGTGATTTGCCATGTCTTTCTCTGACTTGTTTTACAGATGAGGAATTGAGGCAAACAGAGTAGTGACTTGCCCAGGATCATACAACTAAGTGTCTGAGGCAGAATTTGTACTCAGGAAAATTCATATCAGTGCTCTATCCACTCTGCTGACTATTTGTCCTATAGCAATAGTGTAAACACTTTTGTGGATATTGTAGACACTTTTGTGTGAAATATTGAGAAATATTTCAATAATGAAAAAGCAACTTCCTTTTGGAAAAAGCTGGGAGCTACTGCTCCTTTATATCTCTAACAAGTGCTCAGCTGGCCTCCATTTAAAGCCCTATAATTGTGTAGAGTTTATATAATATATTCAATAAACACAGACATATTTATGGACACACAGATAGATGGGCATAAACACAATCTATGTGCATCTCATCATATAGACACAGAGATGCATATATACATATTGCATATATACAAGTGGTGTTACAAACTAAGAGTAGAATTATTGTTCTTACCATGAACAATCTGAAAGGGAACTAAAAGCTGAGATACCAAGACAAAGATGGTAACTGGGCTGTGCAGGAGCCACATGGAGGCAGGCTCAGAATTGCTAGGATCATTCAGCAGCATGAATGATTGCTGCTGCTATTAGAACTGCTGATTTCTCATTTTCTTGTCATTTGCTTCATTCCCATTCTCTTTATCTCTCAGGAGGGAAATAAATCTGTTTCTTTTAAGAGTTTGTTTTGCTTTCTCTATGTGTGTGTGAGTATGTGAGAGAAAGAAAAAGAGAGACAGAGACAGAGAAAGACAGAGACAGAGAGAGAGAGAGAGAGAAAGTCATAATGATAATGTCAAGGAAAATCTTTGGAGGCTTAGAGAAAAAAAAGAAAAGGAATTATTAATTTCGATTCAGTCTTTTTTTTTTTTAGTCATGTCCAGTTCTTCATTACTTCATTGGGGTTTTCTTGGCAAAGATACTAGAGTAGTTTGCCATTTCCTTTTCCAGGAATTATTAATACAAATAAAAAAAATAATCCCCAAATCATGAAAAATGGATCTGGATTTTTCTACACAAACAAGTTTAGCAGTTTGGTTAGGAGAGTGCAGGGATTAGCTAGAGATAATATATGAATTGGTGCATTGGTCACTTCCTCTACTTTTATCTCATCTGACATGAAAAGAAAACAAAATCATACCCATGGAGCAAAGTCAAAGAAATTGACTAGAGAGAAAGTCCCTGAAATTATTTTGCATAACTAGGTTTTTTGCTCCTTTTAATAATTTTGTTAGGTATAATCCTGGTACTGGGATCATTAGGGTAGTGAAATCTTTGTAATTTGTGTAATTCCATTCTGTTTTTCTAAAGGCTGTACCAATTCACAATTATGCCTGCAGGGAAAAGGTGTGTTTGTTGCTTTATGATCTTGCCAACAAAATATTTTCTGGGTATGAATGTGTATGTATATGTACATTCTATCATAATCATACACAGAATCATTCTGTTTAGAGTTGGACACTATCTTAAAAGTCATTTAGTCAACTTCCTTATTTTTACAAATAAGAAAACAGACCAGGGAAAGGTAAGTTATTTGCCCAAGATTATACAGGTGGTAAGTAGAAAAACCCAAGTACAGAGATTTTATTTTGACTTTTCCTTGCTATGCTATCTCATCAAATGCCTTTGCTTTGAATTAATTGTGTTTTTTGGCTGACTAGAAAAACTGGACACATTGGTAGTGTTCAAGGCCAGACCTGACTCAGGATGGTCAGGTGGTTCAGACTCCAATTTAAAAGGAAATAGCACATATGTAGCGGATCGAACATTTAACATTTGCCACCGTGACTCACCCCAGCTGTCAGTGGAGCCCTGGATTTCTTGTGCCCTGACTGAGCTTTTGTACTTAGGTGACCAGAAAGCTACTTCAAAAAAAATCAAGGCCTTGTCTTCTGAGCCAATTAAGTTTTGAAGATGATTTTTTTTTTTTACTTTTTAGGGACAGCATCCCCCTACCACCTCTTACAGGTGGTATCAATCATACTATCTATCAATCAAACTTCTAAAGGTCTTTTTTTTCTCATTTAATATTTTATTTTTCTACAATTATATGTAAAAACAGTTTTTACTGTCCTCTGGGAAGGAGTGAAGAGTTGAAGATACCTCTCCACATTGTGTAAGATTTGATGGAAAATATCAGGAGAAATGCTTTCTGTCTCCCCCAATCCCTTTCCCCACCTCCAGTTCTTTCTTTAATGAAGGTGTCAATACATTTCCTAATTGAGAGTATTACTTTGGTATTAAGGACAAATTAACACAATGATGTTATTAAAAGCAGGGAATAGAGCAACAAGTAGACCAAGGATGATCTGTGAGGAACAAGAATTGAGGGAATTGTGAAAATTGAGTGAACCATACTGACTCCATCTTGTGCTGAAACTAGCTCAGTTCCATTTTTATTCAATTATGGGTTTAGTCCAGTTTCTGTCTTGTGAGAAAACTTTATTCAATTACAGGAACTGTGAGAAAATTTTTATTGCATTGTTTGTATCTCATCCTGTGTGGCTGGGAAACCGGATCACTTCTACCTGTTGCTTAGAGACTCTTAACTAAGGACCTAGGTTATGATGACCAGAAACCCAGTCAGATCTGTAGATTGATACAAAGAGTTTTCTTGCAATTATACATCTCAAGCAACCATATGTCTTATCAGAAAAATGACCCTGTATTAGTCAATCAGTTATTGTTTCCATGAACCTTTGATTGAATACAGACATCTAGGGGGAATGAGACACCTCCTTTTCTTATTTCAAGGAATTGCACCTGATTGTTTTTATTCTCTCAACTTAGAAAGTTCCTAATCTTTTCTCCAGTTAAAAATAAGATTACCTAATTTTGTATACTAGTTAATTCTTTTCTTTTAATTAATTGCTTTTAGAGCATAAAAATACTTCTCCCCCTGTATTCAGAGTCCAGTACCAAATCTATGCTTGAAATCTGATCTTGATTTGTTAGGCAATTGTCATGCATTGTTCAATAAATCTATATGCTTGGAATCTTGAACATTTGTTTCCTAAGTCATTTCAGATTTTACCTACCATATAAGGGCACACAGATACTGGTGATCAAACCAAAATGGAAGTCTGTAATACCCAAGTACCAGAAGGTCCACAAAGTAGGAGAAAAGGTTATTGGGAGCTTTCCCCTTCCAACCTTCTACCAATTCTACTTTTCCATTTCCTCCCCACCCCTACCTTCAGTCTCCATCTTCACTCTTTGGGGAGGGAACCCAGAGCAACGGCTCCACTCCAACTCTTGGATCAACTCCTTTCTTCCTATAGGTAGGAGCTCAGAAGGTTTCAGACCTCCAAGAGAAGACGTGGCTGATCACAGCAGTTAGATAACAAGGAAGCCATGAAATGAAATCCTCCTTATAAGAAAGAAAGTCACCAGACTTTTCTATCTGCCTGCCTGATATATCCCCCGGTCTACAGGACTTCACCATTCCTCTTGTTTCTTTGTATTTCAGACCTCCCAGAGAATTTATGCCTAATCTGCTGATGTGCTCCAAGCATCATGAGGCCTTTTCATTTCCTTGAGTCTATATTTTTCTCCTCAACAAGAATAGGAGTTTTTTGGGATCAGGGACTATCTCAATTTCTTATTTGTATTCTCAGCAGTTGGTGCAATGCTTGGCATATGGTAAATACTTAATAAATGTTTTTTCATTCACTCAGGCAGGAATGGATCCAAGAATACACCAAAAAAGGACATAGAAGTCAAGCTGGTCATGAGAAGTCCAGGTATAGAAGTAGGAGTAAGAAGGACAGTTATCACAGGACAGAATACCCTGTATAGGTCAGAAATCCAAGCAGATGTGACAGGCGGTGAGGAGAATAAGTGCCAAATTCAGAGAGAGATATTGGGTCTACAATTTGTACAGCCAAGCAATTCAACCTAAAGAATCAACTTAAAGAATCAAGAGCAGAAAAATTATAAAGTAAGATCTTGTCTCAGTAATTAATCTCAGAGAATGGGTTCTGATTTCACATTCTTCCCCTCATGAACTCTCTGTTTTAGTCAAACTAACTACTTTCTGTTCTCTTTTGTGTGATATTCCACCTCCTTGGTGCACCTCACACCTGGCATGTTCTCCATCCTTAGCCTTCTCTCTTTAAATCCCTAGCTTCTTTCAAAGTTCATCTCAACTATCACCTCCCACACGAGGATTTTTCTGATGTTCCCAGTTGTTAATGTCACCAGCAGGTGACACAATGGTTGGCTGGCCAGTACTTGAACATTTTTTATTTCTCTTTCTATCCTTTCCCTTTCCTTCCTCCCTCTCCTCCCTTTCTTTTCTTCTTCCCTTTCCTTCCCTCTTCTCTTTCCCTTTTCCCTTCCCTATCTTTCCCTCTTCCCTTTCCTTCCCTTTTCCCTTTTCCTTTTCCTTCCCTTTTCCTTTTCCCTTTCTTTCCATTTCCTTCCCTTTTCCTTTCTTTTTCCTTCCCTTCCCCTCCCCTTCCTCTCCTTTTCCTTTTCCTTCCCTTTCCCTTTCCCTTTCTTTCCCTCTCCTTCCCTCTTCCCTTTTCCCTTTCCTTCTCTTCCCCTCCCCTTTCCTTTCCTTCCCTCTTCCCTTTTCCCTTCCCTTCCCTTCAGGTTAGAAGTTAGGTCATAGAAACAAAGAGGGAGAACATTCCAGAAACAAGGGATAGGCAGTGAAAAGACAGATTTGGGAAGAAGAGTGTCATAGAGCAAGAAGTAGCATCAGATTTATGTCACTGGATTGTAGAGTATGTGGAGGGAAATAAATTGCAAGAAGATGGGAAAGGGGGAAGGGGTCAGGTTATGAAGGGTTCTAATAGCCAAACAAAGGATTTTATTTTTGATTCTAGCAGTAAGGCAGCACCAGTGCATCAGGAGAAAGGGAACAAGGAGGGATGACATAATCAGACTTGCTCTTTAGAAAGATCACCTTGTCAGTTGGACGGAAGATTTCCCCCTGAGAGCGGGGAAAGATCAGAGGTAGGGAAACCAACCAGCAACATTTTGTAATGGTCTAGGCCTGAGGGTCTGCACCAGGATGGTGTCAGGGTCAAAGCAGAGAAGTGACGGTGTATATGAGGGATGTTATGAAGGCAGAATTGACTGGACATTGCAACAGATTGGAAACTGGAGGTAAGGGAGGGAAAGAAGTCAAAGCTGACGTGTAGGTTATGAGCCTGGGTGACTCAGAGGATGGTATTGTCCTTGATAGTAATGGGAAAGTTAGGAAGAAGGGAGTGTTTGAAGAGAGGAAAGGAGGAATTCTGGTTTATTGAATTTAAGATCTCTAAGGGCTGTCCAGTTAGAGATGTCCAATAGGCAGCTGGAAATGTGAGCTTGTAAGTCAGCAAAGAAGTTGGAGCTGGATAAATAGATCTGAAAGTCATCTTTGAGGGATTATTGAATCCAGGGGATCTGATGTGAGTACCTAACAAGGTAGGGTGAAGACAGCTCAGGACAGAGTTTTAGGGGGTACCAGTGGTATCCATATTAAAAGCAATTTGTCCCTTGTTATTTATAATGAATGATTGTTTTATCTCTAGAGCAACGCCCCCCCCCAAAAAAAAAAAAAAACAAGCAAATCCCAGGTTCAGTTTAAAAGTGTCCTTTGGGAAGTATATCAAATTATTATTAAAAAAAAAAAAAGTTCTCAGTTCCTAGACTATACCAGAGATCTGATCACTAGGAAATAATTGACTACCTTGAATTATTTTTTTATTCCTTTGTAAATTTTAGTTAGCTACTCACATTACCCATAACCCCCCACCTTTCGCCTCCATATTGTATCAATGTACAATCCTACATAACAAACGTGTACAACTTGCCTTATGGAGAAGTTGGAAATATGACCATACTTTAACATTTTTTTAATTTTTTACTGAGGTAGCTGGGGTGAAGTGACTTGTCCATGGTCACACAGCCAGGACGTGTTAAGTATTTGAGCCCAAATTGGAACTCAAGTCTTCCTGACTTCAAGGTTGGTGTAACTATACATTTTTATGTGCAGAGAAGGCAAAGTCAGAATAAAAGAATGAGTTAAACCATAAGCAGACACTGGGCACTATCAATTATAAGGGGAGGGAAGAAACTCCTTCTGAAGTTTCTTTAATTCTTAAAGAAACAGACTTGCAAGGCTTACATGGTATGGAATATAGAACACTGGGCCTTGCTTCAAATCAGACCTTACATGATAATGGTGTGATCCTGGAAAAGGCACTTAACCTCTATTTGCCTCAGTTTCCTCAGCTCTAAAATGAGAGTAATAATAGCACCTGCCTCTTGGAGTTGTCAGATGAAATGATATTTATAAATGCACTTAGCACAGTGCCTGATATATAGAAAGAACTTAAATGTTTATTCTCTCCCCCTTGCCTCTTGAATGAGCTCATTCAGAATTCTTTGTCCCACTAAGAGTAGGTTAGCTCTGCCCACTTGCCTTATTCAGTCTACTGTCACAAGACCCACCACAAAGCTTTTGCAGTATACGATGGCTATCCCAACCCCCATTTTTCTCTCCGACTAGTCCAAGCTGTTGCTTTTTGAGACACGCTGTACCTGGCACATAAATGGTGACTAATTATAAAATCCTTAGTTTGTATATTTCTTTTGTCTTGCAGAAGAATTGGGTCCTTTCAGGGTTTGATTTATAGATAAATTTAGTTTGATTTCAGGGGCTTCCAAAGATTCCTTTCACATTAATCCCCCAAACAAAAAAAATTCTAATTTATTTGTGTGGACATCTGTGTACATAATGTCCCAAACCCCAAATAATCTAAGTTATCTGAGACCAGGTATTGTCGTGCTTTTATTTTTCTCACCTCCATTCTTAATATTTTCTTACTTAATAACTATTTGTTGAATATATGAATGAACCTCTCAGAGCATGGAGATAAAACTTTGGGCCAGGGAACATCTCCAGCTATAAAGGGAGAGTAAGGAAGCACGAGTGCAAAGCTGATCCTGATTCCCAGGATATCCCTTCGAAATAAAAGGAAGCTACCCTGCAGGGCTCTGTAAGAACTCACTCACTCAGAGCTTTCTGGAAGAATAAAATGGATCAGGGGTGTAGGCCAGGAGCCTGTCTGTGGCTGGGCCCTGCTGAAGGTCTGAGGCAGGAAGGGGAGGAGGGCAGGCAGGGATTAGTCACAGGTGGATTTAAGTTTCCTTTGGCCTGGTATTTATCCAGTCCTTGCCTCCCGATTCCAGCTGGCAATGGCATATTTGTGGCTCTATTTTTAATGAGACATGGATGCCTTATGGAGAACTTGGAAAAAACACTCTGTTTAGCTATTGCCCTGTCTATTCATGCGCATGACCACATGCTGGGTGCCAACAATCTGCCAGGCCCCGCTGAGAGCAAAGGGCTTGATGGAGGGCCCACCATGCTTCCCTCTACCTCTTGGCAGGTTTTTGGCCTAGGAAGATAAGGTTATAAAACACTGGTGCCAAGAAAGGGTGTGAATTTCTAGGGAGTAAAATACCTTATATTTGTAAGGTTTCCAAAGTGTTTTCTTAACAATTTTCTCATTCGGTTTCCTGCAACTTCCCTGTGAGGAGACATTCTTTTCCCCAATTAGTAGGTAAGTAAATGAGGTACAGAAAAGCAAAGAGACTTTTCTATGGTCATAATCTAGTTACTGGCAGGGCTGGAAGTAAAATCCAGGCTTCCTGACTCTTGCCCTGGAGTCTTTTCTACTGCGTGCTTCTTAAGGGCCAAGATGGAGACTTTTTGAACAGGCAAGATCAGGGATTAAATTACTGGATGTCTGGGGAGGGGAGCCATGTTCACCTTTCTCCTTTGGCTTCTCTATAACATGCTCGCTCTCTCTTCCCCTCCCATTTCTCTCTTTCTGTGTGTGTGAGAAAGAGACAGAGAGAAACACACAGAGAGACAGAGAGAGGCAGACAGAGGGAGAAACAGAGACAGAGAGAGAGACAGAGACAGAGACAGAGAGAAACAGAGACAGAGAGAGCGAATGAGACAGAGACACAGAAAGACAGAGAGAGACAGAGGCAGAGAGACACAGAGAGACAGAGAGACCGAGAGACAGAGAGAGAGAGAGACCGAGAGACAGAGAGAGAAAGACAGAGTCAGAGAGAGGGAGAGAGAGAGAGACAGAGACAGGCCGAGAGAGACAAATAGGCAGAGAGAGATTTGGAGATAGAGACAGTGAGAGACAGACACAGAGAGACAGAGACAGAGAAAGACAGAAAGAGATACAGAGACAGAGAAAGTGAGAAAGAGCGGGGGACAAGAGAGACAGAGACAGAGAGAGACAGGCGGACACAGAGACAGAAGCAAAAGACAAAGAGAGAGATACAGAAACAGGCAGAAGCAAAGAGGCAGAGAGAAAGAGAATTTGAATTATAGAACTACAACGTCTGTTTCTATGTTAAAGTCTCTAAGTGGTTGGTTTTGAAAACAGATTTGTTATTAGAAGTGGGGGGGATGATGGCATGTAACCATTCCCTTTTGCTCAAGGTTCTTGAGAATTGTTCTCTGTCCCACTTTTTCCCTTTTAGAATTCCTAGTTTTCTCTAAAGCTTAGCTCAAACACCTCCTACATGAAGTTTTTCCTGATCCTCCCAGAGGAAGAACCTTCCTTCTGTGCTAAAGGCTTCAGCCCCAAATTACCTTAACATTTATTTTTAATATTTGTCTGAGTTCAAATCTGGTCTTAAGTAGTTACTGACCTTGAACAAGTCACTCAACCCCATTTGCTTCAGTTTCCTAATCTATGAAATGAGCTAGAGAAGGAAATCTCAAACTATTCCAGTAGGAGTCTTGAAAAATGACTAAACAATAAATATCTGTACCTACATCTATGTATCTATCTATTACCTCTCATTTAAATCTAGGATCCTGGAAGAAATAATATCTGTAAAGTGATTAGCAGAGTGCTAGCCACATAAAAGGCCCTTAAGCACAAAAATGTCTTAGAGTCTAGGCTAGTTATTTCTTAAAAAATGCTAAAGTTGTCCTCTAGACATAATAAGTTGTTGAGTGGAAGACTAAGGTTCATAACACTTAAATAGTTTTCTTATTGCCTAAGTCCAAAAAATGTATGAGGAGTCAGTGGACTTGACTCAGGCTTGACACCCCCTTCTGATTGGCATTCTGCCATAGCAGATGTTAAGGGCAGAGGAGCTCCAACCACCTGAATCAGTGATACACAGTTATTCCTCCCACATTTCAATGTTCCCTATTTCAATTTTGATATGTTTGGGGTTGACATTAGAAATTACATGGGAATTTTTGGGAGTTTTGTAGAAACCACAGTTGACACAAGAAGGTCATCAGAAAACAGAAATAGTTTAGAAACTCAGAAATTCACAAAATATATGCATAGTATTATATAATATCAACAAATTTTCTCTTTTAATACTGTAATAATTAAGACTTTTACTCTAGTTTGAAGGAAGGGCCAAAAATTTTTACACAGATTTTTCCAGATTTGGGGAGCACTGTGCCCCCCATATGGAAGGGATAACTATATCTTAGTTGAATATTTTCATACGTTATTGATAAGTAACTATTAGTTCATTTATAAAATCATCATTTCAATTCTAATACTGAACCTGAAACAGCAGACCAGCCTAAATCAGGCCTGGTCTGGAACATTTGGCATAGTCAGCAGGTTTGGATTAGAATGATTTTGTGCTTGAAGTTGAGGAATAATAATAGAAACAATAGGAGCTCTCTGTGATCAGATGCCCTGATCCCTCACTTCCTCTGGATTGGGTACTTCTGGCTGTATACCTCCAAGAGGACCCTACTGAACCAGGGGCATTAGAAAGTAAATGATGTGTAGGAATTCAGCACACAGAGACAGATGTGAATGTGCTCTGGGTAGTTAAGAACTATGCCCTGAAGATGATAAATGTAATAAACTGTTATTTGTTAAATTTGCATAATTTTTTATTTGGAGAGTAAAATTGATTTACAAGCACAACTGTGGTGCAGCCAGAGAGTACTATGTGAGTTTTACTATTGGCCTTTGCACTGGAATAGGCTGTATGCAAGAGGGACCTCTGAGCTACTTTACTCCTGAAGACTCTGCCCCAAATTAAGGAATATTAACCCTGTCATCTATGCTAGGGCACGGATATTACTGGTGCTACTCTGCTTATCATCACTCCTTTACATCAAGATAGCCATTATATGTTGAAAAAAATTGTTGTCCTCTATCACCTGGATTGGGGGCAACCAGGTATCATGGTGGATAGAGTGGTGAGCCTGGAGTCAGAACGATTAATCTTTCTGAGTTCAATTCTGGCCTCAGATAGTTACTAGTTGTGACTACAGACAATTCACTTAATCCTGTTTGCCTCAGTTACCTCATCTATAAAATGAGCTGTAGAAGGAAATAGCAAACAATTCTAGTACCTTTGCCAAGAAAATTCCACATGGGGGCATGCGGAGGTGAATACGACTGAATAATAACCACCTGGACCAGATTATTAACATGTGGTATTTGACTGTCTTTCTCTCTTTCTCCTCGCCCCTTTTTTTAAAAAAAATTGTTGCATTGACAATTTAATTTTTATATTTGTAGCTTTCCAATATTTTTTCTCCCTAAGAGGAATTTGCCTTGCAACAAAGAAGTACATTTAAAGCAAACTGATATATTGATTTTTACTTATTTTATGTGTGTGATCTACCATCTTTTAATGTCTTTCTGATTTGTTTTTTTTCCTTCTATTTATATTAATTTCCTCCTCCGGAGTTACCCAGGCCAGGCTTTTCATATCCTTGAAGTCAGGGTTACTCAATAAAGGTGATAAAGTGATTTAAGTAATGAATGGTCTTCTACAAGACCTTCAGGATCTTGTCACTGTGGGACAGTATATTATAAGAGCAGTATCTACCCCCAAGTAAGTTAAGCTAGTTATTCCTTAGGTTTTACATCTATTCTTGAGGCTAATTGGTCTCCCTAAGCAACATACCATTGAAGTAGCTTCTTGAATTCAGGGAAAGAGTCAGTAATCTTCCCTCAGGCTTGACCCAATACCACCATAGCATACCATCATAGCAAATGCAGAAATTAGGAAAGCTCTGCCCAACTGAAACATGCAGTATCTTGGTCGAATATCCTTCCTAAGCTATTAGTAAACAGATTTCATTCTGTTAATTCATTTTCTTTCAGTCCTGAGCCTGAACTATCAGACAGGCCTTATGCAGCCTTGCCTAGATCAAAGTAAGAAGATCCTGAAGATGGAGGGGAAAAAAATAAGGAAAAAAGCACTACAGTGTGCTCTATGAGAGACCAGACTGAATGAAAAAAGGGGAAGAAAGATTATCACCAGTTTTCTGGGACAAATGACTAAAGGACAAAAAAAAAGGACTGAGGATGGTGGGGGTGGGGTAAGTGAAGGAGGAAAAAGTCTCCAATCAGTCCTCTGGAAGACAGACCTGAAGCCTATGTGACTGAAGATTTCATCTATCTATTGGATCCAATCCAAGGGACTAAGGCCAATTTGACTCATTGGTATTAAGAACAAGGAATATGATAGCAATGAGTAGGGACTGGGCTCAGCTCTGGGACTTCAGATACCAGCAGAATTCTGGAAGGAAACCAGATCCAATCCCTCTAAATTCCCCAACAAGAGACTACAGTCAAAGAGTGAAAATTCCAAGGCTCAGTCACCTCAACCAGAATAAAGACAGGATAGCAATGTCTGAATTCCAATAGAAGCAAAACCTAACCTTGATAGAATGTATTCTCAATCTGATATTGCAACAAGAGAAAGGATTTGAGACTAACCAAATCATATAAGAATTGATGAAGTGGGCAGCAGCTCACAGAAAACTTAGTTCTAGAAATTATTGGTGAAGATATGAATAAATAAGGGAAAAGCTCCTAATACAAAGAATAAATTATAAGAATTAAAAGAAACCCAAAATAAAATCTTAAGGAAAAAAACAGCTTAATGATAATTTAAAGAATAATCCTAGAAAAAAAAGTGCATTGTCTACTAGAATATAGTGAAAGAATGGAAGGAAGAAAGGAACAACTAAACAAGAGATAAAGAATGACATTAGATCACTTTGAACTTGAGAAAACACAGCTTAGAATAGAATTTGGAAAACCTTAGCAATTAGTGGATACACACATATACACAAAGAATGTAGTGAATAGAACTTGATGATTCAATAAGACAGCAAGAAATATTAAAACAAAGCCAACGATAAAGACTACAAAGTATCTGCTTGTGAAACAACTGATCTAAAAAACATGGAAAGGATGAGAAACAATTTAAGAATCACTGGATTTCCTGAAATTCAAAAACAAATTAAAATTCTGAGTCATATATCAAAGTGATAAAAAAAAAAAAGAAACTTCTTAGGACAATTAGACCCTGAGGGCGTATCTTCCCCCAAATAATGACAAAAACCTAAAAAGAATCAACTTGAAAAAATATCAAAATATACCATAACTTAAATCAATCGAGAAAAAAAGAAATCAGACATTAAAGTATGACAATCAGAATTATGTACAATCATGAAGCATTGATCAGGTGCTTACACACTGGAGGAGGAGAAGAGACCACTATCTTTTCAAAATCCCCAAAAGAAGGATGATTTCAGGGAGTGATTTTGATTTTATGGTTTTTTGTTTGTTTGTTTGTTTGTTTGTTTTTGTTTTTTTTCTTTAACAGAGTAAAGAAAAAAAAGGGGAGGAGCAGCTAGGTGGTGCAGTGGATGAAAATCTGAGTTCAAATCAAACATTTAATACTCCCTAGCTGTGTGACCCTGGGCAAGTCACTTAACCCCAATTGCCTCAGCAAAAAAAAAAAAAAAAAAAGGAAAGGAAAAGAAAGGAAAGGAGAGAAAAGGAGAGAAGAGGAGAAGAGAAGAGGACAGGAGAGGAGAAAAGAGGAGACGAGAGGAGAAAAGAGGAGAAGAGAGGAGAGGAGAGGAGAGGAAAGGAGAGGAGAGGAGAGAAGAGGACAGGAGAGGACAAGAGAGGAGAGGAGAGGAGAGGAGAGGAGAGGAGAGGAGAGGAGAGGAGAGGAGAGGAGAGGAGAGGAGAGGAGAGGAGAGGAGAGGAGAGGAGAGGAGAGGAGAGGAGAGGAGAGGAGAGGAGGAAAATATATAGGGAAGAAAGAAGAAAGAAGATTGGAACTTACTATATTCCATAATTAGAGCCTGTCAAAAGAAGTATACACAAACATGGATATTGGAATAGGAAAAGCTGGAATTTCATGGACCTGTCTTCTCTGAAGACAGAGAGAACTTAGTACCAAAATATTTTATAATTATCAGTGGGACAGACAAGGAAAGTTAAGGGGATATTAAGGATTTATTAAAAGAAAGTATAGAGTTGGGGAAGAAATAATCACAAGCAAAATAAATTTCAATTAAAGAACTCTGATTATAAATAAGTAATTAAAAATAGGAAAAGAAAGGGAAAGGCCCATTGACTTAGATTTGGGGTGAGTGAAAACAGGATGTACAGAATAGGATGAGATATCAACTTTTAAGTTATTAATGTTGATTCCATTCTATTTCTTTCCCCAAATTCTTTTTATTTGTAAAGAATAAGTATGAAGGTATGAAGTATGAAGGAAGAAAATAAGGAATAATAATGACAGAGAATGATATTTAGCCACCATTTAGCAACCATAATTGTGAATGTTAATGGAATGGGCTCACCCTTAAAATGAAAAAAGAATACAAAAAAGATTAGAAAGCACAATCCCACAATATGTTTTTTTTTTGGTTTAATAATAAAGACACTTAAAACATAAAATTGATGCAAAGTTAAAAATGAAGGATTGAAGCAGAAACTATTATGCCTAATTGAATCTCAGAAAGCATGAATTCAGACAAAGCAACAGTAAAAATATACATGGAAGAAAAATAAACAGGGAAACTACATTATGCTTAAAGATCCTATAGATAACAGACAATATCAATGCTATATGCGCCCCAAATGACCTAACATCTAAGTACTTAAAGGAAAAGTTAACTGAAAAGATAGAATATAATAGTCAAAGAAAGATAAATAGCAATTTAAACCAATACATGTAATTTGAAATGCATTGAGTGATGTCAATCAATAGTGAAAATTGAAAAAATTATTTCTATTCTAGTAATTAATTTCATCTTATATTGCCTCCAATATTTTGTGTTAACTCCCCTAAATAACTCATTGTCTCTGTGTTAAGTTTAAAGATCAGTTTTCCTGCTAATCACTGTTCTATTCTTGTTTTAAGGAAATCTATTATTCTTGGGGATGTAGATGGATTCCAAGGAATGTGCTCTGTTATCTCTGCAATACTGGATATCCTTCAATAAAGTCTGAAAAAAATTTTAAAAAATTAAAATTTAAAAAATGTTGGGGGGGCAGCTAAGTGGTACAGTGGATAGAGCACCAGCCCTGAAGTCAGGAGGACCTGAGTTCAAATCTGATCTCAGACACTTAGCACTTCCTAGCTGTGTGTCTTGGGCAAGTCATTTAACCCCAATTGCCTCAGCAAAAAAAAAAAAAAAAAGTTTGGTATGTTATCATCGTGACACTAACTAGCCCTGCAGCTGGACACCATCAATGAGTTTTCTATAGTTACAAGATGGAAGGAGGGCTGTTATTAGCTTTGCATTCCAAATCTCTAGACAATCATATTATCCCCCCTATGTTTTTGACTTTGTAATCAATCATATTGCTTTACCCATCTATGATACTGCTATCTAGTTTTTGGATCCTCCTTTTGTCTATAAAAATGATCTGTCAGCTCTCAGAGTATTAACTCACTAAGTACCTGAGACCCAGTTCATTGGCAAATTCTCTCTTTGCTAATAAATTTATTATACTTAGAACTCTGTGCCTCAGTTTACCTAAATTTAAATCAAAACATTAGTTTACTATGGGACAAGCACAGTACTAAGTGCCTGAGATACAAATAAAGGTAAAAGATAGTTCCTGTTCTCAAGGAATTAGTCTAATGTGGGAAACAATAGGCAAATAACAAAAACTGCAAGATAATTAGAGAATAATAAATAGCAGAAAAGTGCTGGGTTAGAGTGTGATGATCAGAATCTAAATTTGTTGCAAGGATGACCTTGTGTTCGAATTCCACTTCTCACATAAGATATGTGACTTTGGGTAAATCTATGGATTGTAGCTTCCTCTTCTGAGAAGGTTAGTTAATTACCTTTACTATCTATCCCATTGGGCTGAGGTGATATTTAAATGAGATAATATATAGTAAGAATTTTGCAAACTTGAATATTCTCTAGAAATTCCTGGAGATAGTGAAAACAGTCCAAATCCAGACTTTGGCAAAAATATGGCAGCAATAATATCTGTTTGGTGCCCTCTCCTTTCCCTTCCTCCCCCTTATCGTTGTTCTCCCTTTCCTCCTACCTTGCTTCCTAGGAATCTCTTGTTTCTCATTCTTTAAGGGCCTTATTCTCAGCTGGTTGTCAACTATAGTCTCCCCTAGGGTATTAGTTGATAACTGCCTTAGCATATGATTCTTTCTAAGGATGTTTGCATTTTAATATGAAAACATTAAGAATGGCATATTGCATTTGCAGCATATTTTAGAGTTGTAAAACTGCCTTTTTGCATACATGATCTTCTTTATCCTCACATCATCACTGTGAAAGAGGCAGGATAACTATTATTACCCCAGATTTGCAGAGGAGAAAATTGAGGCACAGTGTGCCAGAACCATTTGCTCAAGGTAATATAGCAATCTAGGGCTAGATTTGGGGATAGAATTTGAGTAGTTGACTCTTTAACATTTTAACAAGGGACTTTGGAAACTGGAAAAAACCTTAAGATCTCAAGGAATGAATCTCTAATTTTGAAATTTTAGGTTTTGCTAGGATGTAAAAAGCAGCATTTTGGGGGCAGGGAACTGCCTGACTTCCTGTGTCATAGTGCAAATATCAGCTTCATGCCAAGGGGCTTGATAAGCCTGGGAAAGGACTCTGGGGTCAACCTTTGTTTTCCCTTAATTTCTGTAAGGCTGGGTACTTGGAGGGCAAGGAGCTAGCCTGAAAAGATCTGTTCTGGGGACAAATGTGAATAGGATTTGGTTCCTGGGTCTCTGTGGGGCTTCACTGACCAAGCTCAGCCATGACTTCCATTTAGTTTCTTTACCTCATACTATGTATAATTTGCCATGTGTTCTCTCCTTCCCTTTAATCTTCCCTTCTGGTCTAATGCATTAACCACCGGAGACTAAGGAAACTGTCTGTTGTCATGGTAATGCTGCAGCCCAGTACTGTGCTCTGCATCACCTGCCAGTCACCTGAGTCTGCTGTGGTGTTTGTGTCAAGGCTTGTAGCTGCTAAAGTTCTCTGAAGTTGTTCTTTGTCTACAATTCATCTCAGGGCCTGGCAGCTGGACAGGTCAGGAGGGGCAAAGAGGTGGGAGAGAGCCCAAGAGGAAAAAGTGATCCTGGAGAAGCACCTGGGGGAAAAAGGATTGGTAGACTATGGGATGGAGCTAGGCAGCCTCTTTAAGGTGGGGAATAAAGAGAGAGAGGATGGCTGGTGAGTTCCCACAGTCTAGGAAGCTCCTTCTTATGTGAAAGGGAGGAGAGCCTAGCCAGGGTTATAATTAGTCACAGAATTGAGACCTCCTCTTTATCTTCTCCCCACTTCCTATTCTCTCTCCCTTTTCTCCCCTCATCTCTTCACTGATACCAGTCTCTGCCTAGCTCCTGAGATCACAGAATTGTGGAATTTGGGAGCTGGAAGGAACAGCCTCCTACTTCAATCCAGCCATCAGAGGAATCCCCACTAAAACCTCTGATAGTCTTTTGGTCTCTGCTTGAAGATGTTTAAGAAGGGAGGACCCTTCTTGCTTTTTTGAGACTTCTCTTCTTTCATTCTCATTCTTTTTTTCCTCCCCCTCCAGTTACATAGAAAACAACAAATTTTTTGGCTATACATATTTTTTACATATTTTCATATGAATCCTGTTGGGAGAGAAAAATCAGAACAAAAGGGATAACCACAAGAAAAAAACAAAAGAAAAAAAGTAAATATAGAATGTGTTGATTAAATTCAAACTCCATAGTTCTCTCTCTGGAAATGGATGACATTTTCCATCCAAAGTTTATTGGAATTGTCCTAGATCACTGAATTGCTGAGAAGAACCAAGTCTATCATACTTGATCATCCCACAGTGTTGCTGTTGCTGTACATAATGTTTTTTTTGGTTCTACTTGTTGCAGTCAGCATTAGTTCATATAAATCTTTTCAGGCCTTTCTAACACTAGCCTGTTCCTCATTTTTTATAGCACAAACATATTTCATTACTTTCATATATCGTAAGTTAATCAACCATTCCTCAATTGATGGGCATCTACCCATTTTCTAGTTCTTTACCACCACAAAAAAAGCTGCTATAAACATTTTTTCACATTTGGGTCCTTTCCCCTCTTTTATGATTTCTTTGATATACAGACCTAGTAGTAGCACTGCTGGATCAAAGGGTATGTACAGTTTTATAGCCCTTTGGACATAGTTCAAATTGCTCTCTATAATGGTTGGATCATTTCACAATTCTACCAACAATGTATTAGTGTCCCAGATTTCCCACATCCTCTCCTGGTGCTAGTTCTAATCTCTGGAGACAAAAACAGTAAGTCTAATCCCTTCTCCACAGATCTTCCAGTACTTGAAAATGACTGTTGTGAACCGCTGAGTCATATCTTCTCAGGCAAAATAATTCCTTTCAACCAATTTACATTTGTCATGACAATAGAAATATTCTTTATATGTGGTGACAGCAGTGGGATGGGGAGAGGAGTAAGAAGGAGGAAAAGGGGAGAAGGGAACTATTAAAGGGAGATGATTAAAAGTAATAGAGAGAGAACATGTGCCAAATTATAGATACATCTTGAATTTGAAGGGATTAAAAAGCCAGGTCTGGGTTTGGATAGTGGAAAGAGAGAGAAGAAAAGGAAATGGTAGGGAAAAAGCATAAGAAGAGGGGTGAAAGGGAAAGGAATTCAATTCAATCAGTCAACAAGTATTTATTATGAACCTATATGTGCCAGGCACTCTGCTAAGTACTGGAAATATAAAAAAAAAAGGCAAAAACAAAAAAAAAAAAAAAAAAAAAAAAACAACCCTGTCCCTGTTCTTAAGAAGCTCACAGGATAAGCACTTAGTACTAAGTACCAGGGCATGGTACTTAGCATATGCACAATAAATATTTGTTGAGCTGAATTTGGTTAAGGGAGAATGGAAGGAGAATTAATAGAATAAAAAAAGGGGGGATGCAAGAAAATATCATGATTCGATCCTGAGCATGTTCCCATGTTCCCAAGGAATGGCTTTAAGAAGAAGATTTTATTAATTGTAAGTAATCACATAGATATCTGTGAGAGAGAAAAAAAAGGGAATAAAGATGTGACTTCTTATAACTTCTTCCTCTTCTTCCTCTTCCCCTTCCCCTTTCTCATGGGTTACTATACTGTTACATCTTAGGAATGCCATAAACACAAGATATCTGGACTTCAACAAGATATTAAACAAATTCTTTCATGAATTTCCTTGCAGACAGCTTGGAGAAATGTATACAGCTAGGTGAATTCATAGTTGGTATGTGTATAGTACATACATATATATGTATGTTCTTAAGGGTAGAAACTACGTATTTTTTGCTTGTCTATACCCGTCACTTAACACAGAGTAGATCCTTTGTTGATTGATAATTTTATCCAAAGAATGCTGATGTTAGCTATAGGAAAATATACAGTAACCTGCCATCAGTCTTTGTTCTTGGTTTGGTCCTCTTTAAAACATTTTTTGGTCATTGAATTTGAATCCTAGAATGGAATACATTATTATCAGATTTGTAAATGATGCAGAACTGAGAGGAATAGTGATAGCATCCAGACTCTCAAATGTCTTAACAGTCTAGAAAGCTTGAAATTTGCATGATAAAATTTAATAGGAATAGTTATGACAATATGTTACATAAAAACACACATATATAACTATATATAAGACTGTGTGTGTGTGTGTGTGTGTGTGTGTGTGTGTGTATGTACACACCTGGAACCAGAAGATTCCTATTCCTGAGTTCAAATATTGCTTCAGACACTTACTAGCTGTATGACCCTGGGAAAATCACTTAACCCTGTTTTCCTCAGTTTCCTCATCTGTAAAATGAGCTGGAGAAGGAAATAGCAAAATACTCAAGTATGTTTGCCAAGAAAACCCCAAATAGGTCATGAAGAGATGGACATGAATGAAATGACTGAACAATAATTTTTTTTAATCAATGTATATATGTATGTGTAAATATATGTATGCATATATATGATTTTATAAACTCTAAAGATTTTTAACATTTTCACATTGAATTTGGATGATAGAATAGAATCCATTTTTGTCAGATTTGTAGATGATGCAGAACTGAGAATGATAGTGACAGAATCCAGATTCACAAATGCCTTACCATATATATGTATGTGTATGTGCATATATATATAATTGTGACTTTGTAAACCCTAAAGACTCCCAAAATGTTATTTATTATTATTTATATCTTGTTCTCCTAATTTTAATAGAACACAGATATTTTTGAAGAAGTCACTATCCTGCTATTATTCTTGAATATTTAATTGTCATGTATTTAGTATTTAATATGTATTATGGATGTAGACAAAATGCCTGCTTTTTGTGATTTTTCTTTCCATGTAATTTAGATATTACTAATGTTAGCATAGTGATATTTATTAAAATGTCATTTAAAAATGTTTATTAATTAATCTAAGCAGTTTGAGGGAGTAATTTTATCTGCTCTAGTTCTAATATAGTTTATTGATTTTTCAAGATAATTTTGGGTTTGGGTTTTTTTATTGGCGTTTATCCTTTGTCAACTTATCAAAGATAGTGAACTTCTATTCCATAATTCTAGTCTCTTGATCATGTCATTACAGGTTTTCAATGGATGCTTTTGGCTGGGGTAGAAGTGGAGGCTTGGAATGATATGTTGCCCAATTTTCACTGTTTCATTGTAGAATCTTTTTATCACTTGATAAGTCCAAAAGAATAACTTTTTTTGTAATTTCTGATAGCAATGCCCTTATCTTGATTCACTATCATAAATTCTTCCATTTCTGTTTTTAAAAATCTACATTATTCGTTAATTTATTCAGTTCTTATTTTTCATCATATTGTTAGTTGAGTTTATATGCATGTTCCTGAGTTCAAAACTCTTCTCACTCACTTTCCTAGCTATGTGACCCTGAGAAAGTCACATAAACTTATATTTCTTAGTTCCCCATTTGTAAAATGAGCCGGACAAGGAAATGACAAACTATTTTAGTAACTCTGCAAAGAAAAACCCCCAAAAAGATCACAAAGAATTGGATACAACTGAACAAATTCTGTCCATGAACAACCTTTTGAGTCTATTCTGGGATATTTTTTGTTTCATAGGGTCTTTCTGCATATAAATTGTTTTGGATAGCATTCAGCAAACCCAGTAGTTTTTTTCTGTTTAAACTCTGCTTTTGTTTTGTGAGTTTCAACAACATTTCTCTTGTGTGACAGACACCTCTTTATTTTTACAGCCACCTATGTTCAGGCCCTTATCACCTCTTATCTGGACTTTTATAAGACCTCCTAATTATCTTTAAATCCTTCCTCATGAAAGGGACCCAAATGTGCAAAAATGTTTGTGGCAGCCCTTTTTGTAGTGGCAAGGAACCGGAAATTGAATGGATGCCCATCAATTGGAGAATGGCTGAATAAATTATGGCATATGAATGTTATAGAATATTATTGTTCTGTAGGAAACGACCAACAGGATGATTTCAGAGAGGCCTGGAGAGACCCACATGAACTGATGCTGAGTGAAATGAGCAGAATTCATTGTATATGACAACATCAATAATATAAGATGATCAATTCTGATGGGCATGACTCCTTCCAACAATGAGATGGATTCAGGACAGTTCCAATGATCTTGTTATGAAGAAAGCCATCTAACTAGAGAGAGGATTGTAGAAACTGAATGTGGATCACAACATAACATTCTCAATCTTTTTGTTGCATTTTGTTTTCTTTCTTATTTTCTTTCCTTTTTGATCTGATTTTTCTTGTGCAGCAAGAGAATTGTATAAATGTTTATACATATTAAACTTAACATATATTTTTTCCTTTCCTTATTTATTATTATTATTATTATAGCTTTTTATTTATAAGATATATGCATGGGTAATTTTTCAGCATTGACAATTGCAAAACCTTTTAACATATATTTTAACATGTATAACATATATTGGATTACTTGCCATCTAGAGGAGAGGGTGGGGGGAAGGAGGGGAAAATCTGAAACATAAGGCTATGCAAGGGTCAATGTTGAAAAATTATCCGTGCATAGGTTTTGAAATTAAAAAGCTTAAAAAAAAATCTTTTCTCACTTCAAAATGTTTTTGTTACTGTGATGATTTTTTTTCTTTACAATTTTTTTTTTGTGATTTTCTTTAAAAAATATGCTGCTTAGGGGCATCTCGGTGGTGCAATGGATAGAGCATTAGCCCTGAAGTCAGGAGGACGTGAGTTCAAATTTGACCTCAGACACTTAACACTTCCTAGCTGTGTGACCCTGGGCAATTCACTTAACCCCAATTGCCTCAGCAAAAATAAATAAATAAATAAAGATGCTACTCACTACTCCCTGGCCTAATAAACTGTAGTGACTCTCTATTGCTCCTTAGATATAACATAAACTCCTCTTCTGTTTGACTTCTAAAGTTATTCATATCCTGGAAACAACTTATGTTTTAGTCTTTTTATGTACCTTTCCTTATTCTATGGTCCAGCTAAACTGACTTTCTTTCTGTTAGTCATACTTTTCCCCCCCACTGTATGCCTTATTTCTGACTGTCCCCCATGCCTGGATATCTTCTCATCACTTTGACTTCATGGAATCCCTCATTTCCTTAAAGGTCCAGCTAACGTACCACATCTACATCTAGAAACCTTGGACCTTTAAGGTGTATAGCAATAGCAAAATGAAGAAATATCTGGCTACCTCCTACCTTGAGAATATGATACAAGCAGATTCTTTCTAGGCCACCTTTTTCTCCTTCTAAAGTGTAGCCATAAGAGACAAGACCTTTCTTTGTACATTGATTCTCTAGGAAGCTATAAATTCCTTGATAATCTTTCCCTGCCCTCTAAGTCACATGAATCTGATTCATAAAGGCTTCCATTAGTCTGGGTAATGCAGTTCATCTATCTCGGCTATTTAGGAGCTTTTAAAAGTTATCCATCAAACAAAAAGAATACAATTCTCTCACAATTCACTCAGTTACTCACTAGAGAAATCTTTTTGTTCTGGATAGAAGTTTAAATCTCTGATCTTTTTTAGTTCTGTATATACCATGCTATCCATAGGCATTCTTCAATTGTAATCTACATATTGTCATATAATGTCATAGATAATTTATAACTAGTCACAACTTATATCAGCCAAAAAAAAAAATCAAGGATCAGCTTAAATAGAGAAACAGCTTAAGTGAGAAAACCAAATAGCTGGCAGTGCAACAGAATGTGAGTAAAACCTTTACTGTCCTCTAGTTGGTCCCAAGGAACACTCAGCACCAGAAATATCCAGCCATTCCAGCCATCCCTTATCCATGATGCATACATGTTAAGTATGGATATTATTCCTTTATCTGTGATGTTATTAAGGAAAATGTTGTTTTCTTAACTATTCTTTTGAATCCTGTCTACTTTTCCTTTTGCATTGCTGAGATAATAATTGCCATCCCTGCTTCCCTCCCTCCAAAAAACCCCGCAACAACAACAACAACCTAAAACCAAAACCAAAACTAGTCTGAGGCCTAATGAATTCTGCTCTAATATCTTATTTTTACTTTTTTTTTATAAATCTTTGCTTCAAGTATGTTTCCTTTTTTTTTAATTAAAATTTTTTACTTACAAAACATATGCCTAGGTAATTTTTCAACATTGACCCTTGCAAAACCTAATGTTCCAATTTTCCTGTTCTTCCTCCAACCCCCTCCCCTAAATGGCAGGTAGTCCAATATGTGTTAAATATGTTAAAGTATATGTTAGATCCGATATATGTATACAGTTATCTTGCTGCACAAGAAAAATCAGATCAAAAAAGAAAAAAAACTGAGAAAGAAAACAAAATGCAAGCAAACAACAACAGAAAGAGTGAGAATGCTATATTGTGGTCCACACTCAGTTCCCGCAATTCTCTTTCTGGTGTATATGGCCCTTTTCATCACAAGATCATTCGGACTGATTTCAGGTATGTTTCTTTTTTTTTATTAAAGTTTTTTATTTACAAAACATATGCCTGGGTAATTTTTCGACATTGACCCTTGCAAAACTTAATGTTCCAATTTTCCTGTTCTTCCCCCAACCGCCTCCCCTAGATGGCAGGTAGTCCAATACGTGTTAAATATGTTAAACTATATGTTAAATCCAATATATGAATACAGTTAACTTGCTGCACAAGAAAAATCAGATCAAAAAAGAAAAAAAACTGAGAAAGAAAACAAAATGCAAGCAAACAACAACAGAAAGAGTGAGAATGCTATATTGTGGTCCACACTCAGTTCCCACAGTTCTCTCTCTGGTGTATATGGCTCTCTTCATCACAAGATCATTGGGACTGATTTCAGGTGTGTTTCTTGATGCAGCAAATTCTTGAATCCTGTTTTCCAATCCATTCTGTTACCCTTCTGCATTTTGGAGGAGGGTTTATCCCATTCCTATTTATGATCATTAATTGTTTTTCCCTCCCTTATATCTTTTCTTATAAGAAAAAAAATCTTCTTTTTCCATATTTGTTTCTCTATTAAATGAAATATTCCCCAAAATCTTTGTACAGAAATAGAGAGAGAGAGAGTTTATGTATTTTCAATCTTTAAGAATCATTAGACTTCCTGAAAAGTATGATTTTTGTGGATACTTTATTTGAAGAAATCATAAATGAAAAAAATATTCCAAAGGGCAAAAAAAGATTTACAATAAAGATTAGTCTACTCTGTAAAGTTGAGTATAATCCTTCAGAGAAAAAAAATGTGTTTTTAATAGAAGAAAGGACTTTCAAGTATTTCTAATGACAAAATGAGAATTGAATAGGAACTCTGAAGTGCAATTACAAGAGTCTAGAACCTAGAAAAGTAAAAAAAAAATTGAGCAGTTGGAAAGAGTCATATGGTGATAAATGGAAATCTTTACGCTAAAATTCTAATAAAGGGAGAAGAACCAAATTTATCTTCAGAATTTTGATGATTTTAAATGTCACTGAGAATTAAATAAGAAAAAGAAAGGTGGGAGTAGTGGTTCTGTTTTGAAGACTGAAAAAGGGGAAAGAAAAGAAAGGATGAAAGGAAATCCTTGTATAGAAAAGAGGAAGAAAGGAGATGTAACTTCCTATTTCTCATAATTGGGATGCATGAGAAGAATGTATAAACATGGTATGGGAAGTGCATATCAAATGAACTTCATTCTTATTTGAAATGGAAAAAGTAGAATTGAACACACATGTTTTTGTGCAAACTTTGATTAAACTCAGAGAAACAAGGGGGAATAGTAGGTGGGTTGTTTGAAAAGAGGAAAATATAGAAGATCAAATAGGAGCTAACAAACAAATTCCTGGATCCCAAATTGGACATTAAAAAGGATGTACACATACATATGTACAAAAACTAGAATCTAAAAATGGAAGAACAATGTGGCAATATGAATATGATAAAATGCTACTGTACCATAATAAATGATGAGATAATTTATAGAATTCTGGTAGTATAAACTGATGTTGAGTGAAATAAGCAGGACTAGCACAATTAATACAGACAATAGTGACATTGTAAAAAGAAACAATGTGGAAAGACTTAAGAGCTCTGATCAATGCAATAATGGATAGAATTCCCAGAGGACTGAAAACTAACATGTTACTTATTTCCTGACAGAGAAGTGATGGACACAAGATGTAGAGTCACGCCTGTTTGGATATTTTGGTCACTGTGTAGATTTGTTTTACTTGACTTTACTCATTTGCAACAAGTTTTTTTCTTTCTTTCTTTCAATTTTTAATTGGGGACAAGGTGGGAAGGACTTTTAGGGAAAGAGAAAGTTATAGTAATACCAAAAAAAAAAAAAAAAAAGAGGGCAATTAAAACATTTTTAAATGCACAGAAGAAAAGGAAAGGAAGTTCAGAAGAAAGAACAGATAAGCTAGACAGTTTTTAAAGTATTATGTCAAGTTTGTCATATGCTTTTTTAAAAAGCAAGTTGGGGGCAGTTAGGTGGCGCAGTGGGTAGAGCACTAGCCCTGAAGTCAGGAGGACCTAGATTCAAATTTGACCTCAAATACTTTACACTTCATACTTTCTAGCTATATGACCCTGGGCAAGTCACTTAACCCTAATTGCCTCAGCAAAAAAAAAAAAAAAAAGGCAAGAGGTATGAAATGGTGATTTATGATCACATATAGATTCCTTTTTTGGTGTTTTATTGTGTATATATGTGGAAATTCTCTCCATGTGTATCTGTCTCATACCTCAAATTCAAAATTTTTTAAAAATTATTTTCAAAAAAAAAGGAAAATAAAAGAACCTAGGGAATATAAGAGGGAGAAAGGAGGAGATTGAGGACAGATTGCACAAAAACAGTTTACTATCACTCTACCTTCAAGTTTACTGGCACAATTTCAGCCAGGACAAACATTCTGAAGAGAACTGTGTCTCTATGAGACTATGTTCCACACTACATAGTCTATTTATATTGAGGGAATAAGATACTTGCCCAATTATCTGCTTTCTTAACTTCTGAGTTATCTTCAAACTTTTATTCTTTCTTTCCCTTCCTCCCACCCTGGGAATATTCAGTTAGTTTCTGTTTGATTTTTATTCTGCTTCTACAAGATCTCTTGTATTCATCTCCTTTCCACTTATATAATCGTAACCTTAGTTTAAGGTCCCCATCACTTCTGTCCTAGACTATCCCTTTCTCATATTTCCCTCCTCTCTAAATCTCTAATACTCCACAGAGATGTTTTTAAAAACAAAAAGAAAAATCTGACCATCTTACTTCTGTTCAAGAAACTGCATGGGCTCCCTATTACCTCTAAAATAAAATACAAATTTCTCAGATTTGTATATGTAATTCTTCACTATTTCATTACAATCCACCTTTCTAGATTTGTTTTGCATTATTTTCTTTCATGTATTTTACCTTCCAGTGAAGATGACTTATTTGCTATTCCCTGAACTCAGTATTCCACTTCCCACCTGGAATACCTTTGTGTATTATTACATGTCCAGAATGCCCTCCTCATCTATGTTTTTTAAGTATCCCTAGCTTCATTCAACACTTTGTTGGGGGATAAACTCAAAGAGAAGTTTCCTTATTTCCATAATTGTTAGTTTCTCTGCTTTCCCCAATTTTCATATATTTGCATGCTGTATCACCTAACAGAGAGTGAGCTCCTAGAGAATAGGGACTTTTTTTTTTTAATCTTAGTAAAAGTAGTATCTGGTGCGGTGATTAGAGCAATGGGTCTGGAGTCACATAGACCTGAATTCAATCAAATCAAATCAATCAAAAAATCAATTAAAATTGGATACATGCTACTTGTGTAATTCTAAGCAAGTCATTTAATCTTTTTTTGCCTCAGTTTTCTCAACTGTAAAAAAGGATCAAGTGAGATCATATTTGTATTTTAAAAAATACTTAGAATGGTGCTTGATATAAGTGCTATGTAAATGCTTATTCCACCTTCCACCATACCATTGTTTGTATAATGAACGTAGGGAATGCTTACTAAATGTTCATTGGATCTTCATGCAATTTTTAGCACTATTCACTTACTGCCTTTATCTATTACCGAACTGGGCTTGTCCCTGGTCCCCAGAGAGCATGAACACAAAAATTCAATGAGTAACAGATTATCTCACTAATATACATAGAGAGTCCAATGGGTGAATAGGATTCTTTGCTCCAGGTTAGAGATCATTTCATTACATGATCACTGTTTTTCTTTTGTTGTTGTTATTGTTGTTGTTTTAAGTTTAAATTGCTTTATTTTTTCTGGTTATATATGTACATTAATTTTTCAATATACTTTTATTTATGAATCATGTTGGGAGAGAAAATCAGAAAAGGGAAAAAACCAGGAGAGAAAAAAAAGTGAACATAGCACGTGTTGATTTACATTCAATCTTCATAGTTCTTTTTCTGGATGCAGGTGGCATTTTCTGTCCAAAGTCTAATGGGACTACTTTGGATCATTGAACCACTGAGAAGAAACAAGTCTTTCACAGTTGATCATGGCACATTCTTGCTATTATTGTGTATAAAGTATTCCTGGTTCTGCTTGTTTCGCTCAGCATCAGATTGTGTGAGTCTTTCCAGGTTTTCTAAAATCAGCTTGTTCATCATTTTTTATAGAACAATAATATTCCATTATCTTCATTTATCACAACTTTTTCAGCCATTCTCCAATTGATGGGTATCTACTCATTTTCCAATTTTTTGTTATCACAAAAAGAACCGTTAAAAACATTTTTGCACATGTGGGTCCTTTTTCCTTCTTTGTGATTTCCTTGGGATACAGACCCAGTAGTGGTGCTGCTGGGTGGAAAGGTATGCACAGTTTGATAATCTTTTGAACATAGTTCCAGATGCTCTGTAGAATGTTTGAATCATTTCACAACTCCACCAACAATGCATTAGTGTCCCAGTTTTTCCCACATCCCTTCCAACATTTATCATTATCTTCTTCTGTCATCTTAGCCAATCTGAGAGGAGTGATGTGGTTCAAGTTGTTTTAATTTGCATTTTTTTAATCATAGTGATGTAAAGCATTTTTTCATATGACTATAGATGACTTTAATTTCATCATCTGAAAATTGTCTGTTCATCTCTTTTGACCATTTATCAGTTGGAGAATGATTTGTATTCTTATGAATTTGGCACCATTCTTTATATATTTTAGAAATGAGACCTTTATCAGAAATACTGGCTGTAAAGATTTTCCCCCCAGCTTCGTACTTCCTTTTTAATCTTGTTTCTGTTGGTTTTGTTTGTGCAAAAACCTTTTAATTTGATGTAATCAAAGTTGTCCATTTTGCCTTTCATAATGTTCTCTAATTCTTCTTTGGTCATAAATTCCTCCCTATTCAAAGATATGCTAGGTAAATTATCCCTTGTTCTCCTAATTTATTTATGGTATCATCCTTTATGCTCAAATCATGTACCTATTTTGACCTTATTTGGGGGTATGAGATGTAGGTCTATGCCGAGTTTATGACATTATTTTCCATTACTGTTTTTCTTTATCCTCATTTATATCTTCACATCAAAAATAACCTTTTGAGAGACCTTGAATCACAATGATAAAAATGGATGGATACAGTTCTTGTTTTAAATGGTGCTTTGTCTGAATCACCGCAGTACTTTCTGTCTCCTGACAGGTGGCAGTGTTTGCCCATCTTTGGGGCAGAGATTTGCCATACTTTTTTTAGTCTGGAACACCTAGAAACACAACATAATTACCTTTCCGTCAGGAGGTAGGTAACATTGGCCCAACACTTCTCTGTCAGGAGTTGGAGCAAGCAGATGAACGTGTAAGTCTTGGCCAACATGCAGAAATTCATCCAACTTCCAATTGGTGTATCTTTGAATTACAAAATCAAATATAGTTGGAAGTGACCTTAAAGATTCTCCCTTCAACTCCCTTGATATTCTATCTCCAGCCATTGCATGAAGCCACAGAATCCTTTTGTTCCTTCAAGATTTCAGATACTTCTTCCTTCATGAAGCTTCCTCTTTTCCCCCAGCTGTTAGTTCTCTCTGCCTCCTCAAATTGCTTTATATTTAATAGATTTATCTGTGCATATGCTATGTACTTCTGATACAATTCAAGACCCTGCTTTTGAATTGAATCCCTTGGATTTGTCAGTACTTTGCACATAGTATACAATAAATATTCAGCAAATCAAATTAAATAGAATCAATCTTAACTTTATGGAGGAAACCATGGCTCTGAAAATGGCTACATAAGACTTGCCCAAATTTAGAGAAAACTAATTTTTAGAGAATAGATAGCACAGTGAATAGATAAGTGGGTCTGGAGTCATGAAGACTTCTCTTCCTGAATTCAAATTTGGCTTCAGACACTTATTAGTTGTATGACTTGGACAGGTCATTTCACCCTGTTTGCCTCAGCTTCCTAATCTGTAAAATGAGCTAGAAACCAAAATGGCAAGCCACTCCAGTATCTTTGCCAACAAAACCTCAAATGGGATCATGAAGAGTTGGAAAAGACTGAAAAATGACTAAACAACAAATTTTAGAGACAAACTTTGACTTGAGCAAAAGCAGAATCATTTGACAAGGATTCAACATTAGACTTAAAATTATTCAGTATTTTGAATCAGTAGAATAGAAATACTTAGATAAATGTGCAACTTTGCCGACATATCTGGGATTTGGAGTCATGGCTTCCTTACCCCTAATTCCATAGGAAGGCAGATTTTTTAGGAATGTACCTTTTTCTTTAAATTTTTCTTTTTTATTGGTTAATATAACAATAATTTATAAACACCAGCATTTCAAGATATAATGAGGAACCAAAAAGAGGAATGTATAAGAAAATAGTGAACTTCTGTTATGTTATGTTAAATTTTAGATACCAGAGGAACATCCAATATGAAATATCCAAAAGGCAATTAATTAGTAATGCAGATGATAAATGTAGAAATATGTATAAAAGGATTGCACATGTTCAATATATTTTGGATTATTTGTTACTTGGGAGTGGGGGAAAGAAAGGAGAAAAATTTGGAAAACCAGGTTTTGCAAGGGTGAATGTTGAAAACTATCTGCGTATATTTCGAAAATAAAAAGCTAGTATTTTTAAAAACCAATAATTAGTAATGCAGAATTAGAGTTCAAGAGAGTGATTGAGTTTGGAGAAATAAATCAGGAAATTAATTGCATAGGTATGATCATTGAATCTATGGGAGCTAAGGAGATATCAAGTGAGAGAGCACATAATAAAAAGAGAATGGAACTCTGGAACACACTCACAGTTAATAGGCATGATAAGGATGAAGATCCAGCAGAAGATTTGAAAGAACTAGTCAAATAGGTAGGAGAGCAAATAAGAGATAGCAAAGTCATGAAAACCTTTAAAGGAGAGAGTACTCAGGAGGAGAAGGGGATCAGTAGTGTCAAATTCTGGAAAGGTGAAAAAAATGAGGGTTAAAAAGAAACCATTAGATTTGTCACTTAAGAGATATGATGGTAACTTTAAGGGAAGAAATTTCCATTTAAAAAAATGAAATCAGAACTCAGATTTCTGGAAGTTTGGAACAGAATAAAAAGAGGTGAGTGGAAACATGATCGTTTTTCAAGGAAATTAGCTAATAAGGGGAAAATGATCTAAGAGATGGCCAAAAGGGTGGTACAGATATTTACTATCAGTGTGACTCTGGGCAAGTCACTTAAACCTTTTTTGCCTCGGTTTTCTCATCTGTAAAATGAGCTGGAGAAGAAAATGGCAAACTACTCTAGTATTTCTGCTGAGAAAACTCCAAATGGGAGAGTCAGATATGCTTGAAATGACTAAAAGCTGCAGTAGAAGAGCTAAGTTATTATCTGACGGGTATGATAAACTATTGTGGGTTTTAAGAATTTGAGAGTCCTGGATGTGTTTGTAGACAGAAAAGAAGGAATCGGAAGCACAATATACCATTGCTGGTGGCTCTGAATGGAAATAGAGAACACCATTTCCTTAATTGTCTATGTAAATTCCTTAATACTAGAAATCAGTAAGAGTTTATAGATTAAATGTTTGCAATATAAGGAATCATAAGTGAATATCACCTTTTCTCTTTGGTCTTCCACAGCAGTGGAAGTAATCAAAGTTGTCCATTTTACCTGTTTCAGACTAAATAATCCTGTAATTAATTTCAATTACAATAAGATCACAATAATGTATAGCAAATAAAACTAAAATATATGTATGGTAAAAAGAGAGACTGAAGATGAGAGTGTTGGGAAGATGGTGGGAGCAATCAAGGTTGACCTTGGCAAGCAGAAGGGCTACTTCATCATCATCCTTAGAGAATGGAATGAAGGACATAATGGGGGAAGATTTCTAAATGCTTGTGAGATGAAGAAGAGGGCAGAAAAGAGCATTCTTAGTGAATAGCCTCAATTTTTTTTATTAAGTATGAGTTAAGGCCATTAGCAGAGAGAATAGGAAGAGAAAATAGCATGAAATGCTTGCGAATATTAAAAAAAAGGTTTGAAAGAGTAAGTCAGTAAGACAGGGAATTAAATGGAGTGGGGGAATGATAGGATTGTCTTGCTTCAATAAGAACCCAGTTGAGATTAACAAAAATAAGTTATGTTGATATTGTGTATATAATGTTATATATTATTACACAACTGTGTAAGTTGTTTTCCTGATTGATCATCTCTACATAAGTTCATATTTCTTTGCATTAATCACATCTATCATTTCTTATGGTATAATAAAAATTCCATTTTATTAATAGCACCTCATCTAGATTATTCTCCCAAATTAAGTAAAACCATAAGATTACATGTATTAGTTTATAAGATTTGTTGGTGAGGAAGCAGCAAATTTCTGCATTTCCAAAGAGTCAAACATGTAAGGTTGATATTTCCAAAGGGAAAATTTAAGATGTATGTGGGCATGTTAGGATATATGTGGGCATTAATGAGAATTAACTAATAGACAAAACAATGTTGA
Source organism: Antechinus flavipes (assembly GCF_016432865.1). NCBI lineage: Eukaryota > Metazoa > Chordata > Mammalia > Dasyuromorphia > Dasyuridae > Antechinus > Antechinus flavipes. The sequence continues at coordinate 229,870,087 of NC_067398.1, read as the reverse complement.
TCTAAATAGGTTCAAACAACCAAAAATGTTTTAAAGATTATTCCCCAGTATAAACACTCACTCACAGATTGGGTACCAAGGAGAAAGATGACAAGATTTAAGAGGTTTTCTTCAAAATCTACAGCTCATGAGCTCCTAAAACTATCATTAAGAGTAGATACAATTAGCTCTAATCAAAGACATTTATTGAGATGGATAGTAAAAATAGTAACAGCAAAATATCTTTCCTCCTCAGAAATCCAGGAGACATTCTCCAGCAAATATTCTTGACCTATGTGAAGGGAATGGACATAATTTATGGGAACAAACTGGTCAAGATCTCTCAGCATTCCAATAATGTCTAACCTCAAAATCCTTTCTTTTCTGAAGAGTCCTCATAAATCCCTAACTAGTAACATCCACCTGGGCAGAGTGTCTGTGCTTTGGACAAGATGTTCATTTGGATCTTTTAAGTTCTGCCTGTCTCTGCAAAATGACTTTCTATTTTCAGGGTTAGTTCTTTTCCAAGTCCATAGCCATTTTTCATTTCTGCTTCCAGAGGTCCCACTCCTCAAAGCTACCTCTGGCTTCAAGTGATTGCCTTTCTAAGTCACTGTCAATCTGTAGTATGTGTTTCTGCTTGACTGCTGGCACCTACTGGACTCTCTTGAACTGAAGAATTTCAGAACTGCTGGGTGGGGTGTCTTTTTCTGAGTGAATATCATTGCTGGAAAACATGCTCCATGGGGTAGGGGTTGGGATATAGTTATTGGAGGAGAGAGAGATAGAGATGATCATAAAGATTGATTAGAGAAAAGAAAAAAACAATTTTTGGAGGGATTATGGAGATAAGCATGCTAAATATATTGTTGGCAAAGTGGTTTGACCTTTCTGGAATAATTTGGGATTATATACAAAAAGTAACTCAACAATGGACTTCTGTTGTCCCAGCAATTAGGCTACTAATATTAGACCTGATATGTATCCAAAGGAGGTCTCCTTAAGCTGATTCTGCCTCAGATTACTGAATTCTTCATTGTCTCCAGGTTTTAGCCATTTGAAGTCCCGTAAGATTTAGCTCTTTTCAACAGTAGGGTGGTTCAAAGCAATTCCAATAAACTTGTGATGGAAAATGCCAATTTCATTCAGAGAGAGAACTTACATAGACTGATTGTGGATCAGAACATAGTATTTTCACTTTTTGTTATTGTTATTGTTTGTTTGCTTTTTTTCTTGTTTTTTCCTCCTTTTAATCTGATTTTTCTTGTGCAACATGATGAATATGGTAATAGATTTAGAAGAATTGCTTGTATTTTACCTATGTCAGATTACTTGCTGTCTTCGGCAGGGAGAGAAGGGAGGGAGAGAGAAAAAAATGGAACACAAGGTTTTGCAAAGGTGAATGTTGAAAACATTTTTTACATGTATTTGGACGAATAAAATACTAGTAAAAATTTAAAAAAAGAAAAGAAGCAAAAAAAAAAAGTCCCTCATGTTTGTAGCCACTATTCACTCAGGCAATCTTGTTTCTTGTTCTGACTCAGAGAAAGGCACTCATACTTGATAAAGGGAGTATCAGGTTTTAACACTTTGTTATTAAGTCATCACTTCATTAGTGGATTTCTTTGACAAAGACACAATTTCAATTGATAAATGATGGACAGAAGCAGCTACACCCAAAGAAAGAACACTGGGAAACGAATGTGAGCTATTTGCATTTTTGTTTTTCTTTCCGAGATGTTTTTACCTTCTGAATCTAATTCTCCCTGTGCAATAAGAGAACTGCTCGGTTCTGCAAACATATATTGTATCTAGGATATACTGCAACATATCTAACATATATAGGACTGCTTGCCATCTAGGGGAGGGGGTGGAGGGAGAGAGGGGAAAAATCAGAACAGAATTGAGTGCAAGGGATAATGTTGTAAAAAAATTACCCTAGCATGGATTCTGTCAATATGAAGTTATTATAAAATAAAATAAAATATTTTTAAAAAGTCATCACTTCATTATCTATGACTACATCAACTGAGTCAGAAAGTGAAAAAATAAAATCTTTCCTTTACATATTCACATACCACAATTCATTCAGCCATACCCCACAATTGATAGACAACTATTTTGTTTCTTGTTCTATGTTACATCAAAAAGTGCTGCTATAAATGTCCTTATATATATGGGTTCCTTCCTTCTGTCCTTGACTTTTGGATACATGTCTAATAGTGGTATTTCTGGTTTAAGGGTACGTACAATTTAGTGAATTATTGTTTAGAATGGTTTACCATTGCATAGTTTCATTAACACTTTATTAGTGTACTTGTATTTCCATAGCCTTTTCAACAATTTTGCTGTCTGTCAATCTGATGGATGCAAGATCAAACTTTGGAATTTCAGAAAATTACATTCCCTTTGTTATTAAGGATATGGAGCAATTTTTTCTCATATGGTTGTTGATAACTTGCATTTCTTCTTTTGAAAATGACTTTTCTTAGCATTTGACCATTCATCTATTGAGGAATAGACTTTATATGTGTTTTATCAATACTTCATACCTCTCAATTTTAAACCACTGTTAGAGAAATTTACTGAAAATATTTTTATCCAAATTATTTCCTTTCTAATTTTAACATTTGTTTTGTTTATACTAACATTTTAGAATTTTATCTGAGATATTCAATTTATTATTAATTTCCCTTTTTAAATTAAGAATTTTCCTGTTACTCATAGCTATGAAAGGTAGTTTTCTTTTGTTTTCTAATATTGTTATGATATGAGTCTTTATATCTATGTCAGATGACCATTTGGAGTTTATTATGGCAAATATGGTAAAATGATGGTCCACATATGATTTTTGCTAGATTGCTTTTGGTTTTTCCTCAATAGATTTTGTCAAACAGGAAAACTTTATTCTATTCCAACTTATTCCAAAGTTGGTATCCTTTAGGTTGTCAAATAATGTGTTATCATGTTCAATTACATGGACCTTGTTAATTTTGTTTATTCCATTGATCAACTCTATTTTTTAATCAGTACCCAGATAGTTTTAATGATTAATTGTATTATAGTCTGAGACTTGACATTTTAAGACTCCCCTCATTCTTACTTATTTTCATTATTTTCCTTGAGATTCTTGAACTTTTGTTCCTACAGATGAATTTTATTATTACTTTGCCTAGATCTATAAACCAACCTCTTGGTAGCTTGATTAGTGTGGCAAGAAGTATATAAATTAATTTAGATAATATCATCATTTTTATTATATTGGTTGGCTCAACTATGAACAATTAATATCTCTCCAATTACTCAAGCTTTCCTTTATTTCTGTAAAGAATTTTTTGTTATTTCATTTATCCTAAGTCCTGAGGGTATCTTGGTAGGTGGACCACTCTCATATATTTTATGTTCTGCAGTTATTAAGAATGGAATTTCTGTTTCTAACTCTTCTTGCAAGTTAATAATATATAGAAAACTAATGATTTTCATGAGCTCATTTTATATCCTGATATTTTAATGAAGTTACTTCAATCTGAAAAAAAAAGGTAATCTGTAGGATTCTTTAAGTAGGCAGTTTTATTTGCAAAAAGTGATGAATTTATTTTTTCTCTGTGCTTATTTTTCCAATTTGTTTTTCTTTCAAAAAACTAGCTAAAGCTAGCCCTTTCAGAATTATTGTTAAATATTCAACTAGCATTTATTAAGTGTCTTCTATGTGCCAGGCTTTATGTTAAATGATGATAGAACAAAGAAAGGCAAGAGAGTCCTTGTTCTCAAGGAGCTGACAGTCTAATGGGGGAGACAAACGTAAACCACTGGGGACAATCAACAGATGGAAGGCTTCAGTTAAAGCTTAACTTAAAAAGGGTTAGAAAGGTGATTCAGAAGGTAGGAGTTTAGCCTAGACTTAAAGGAATCTAGGGAAGCTAAGAGACAAAGATAGAGGTAATGGGTTTCAGGGAGAGGGACAGTCATTTAAAATGACTGGAGTCTGGAAATGGATTTTTTTTTCAAGTATTATTAAAGTAGCCAGTATTATTGGACTGCAGAGTACAGCTCAGAAGCTAAGGTGTTAGGAAGAAAGACAGGAAGTGCTTGGACACTTCCTGGAGGACAGAAAAACCAAATAGAGGAGTTTATATTTGATCCTTGGGCAGCTGGGAACCACTAGAATTGATTTAATGGGGAGGAGGGTGGTCATGGTGAGACTTGTGTTTTGAGAAGACCAACTTGAGAGCTTAGTGAAGAATACACTAGAGTGGAGAGAAACTTGAGACCAGTCAGCATTTCTATTAATCTAGGCATGTGACGATGAGGGCTTCAATTTGGAAAAGGAGAAAGAGAAATAAGAAAAAGGGGAGGAGGAGGAGGAAAAGGAGGAGGAAAAGGAACTAGGTGTCATAGTCATCTTAAGTACTGGGCTTAGGATCAGGAAGGTTCATCTTCTGGAGTTAAAATCTGGCCTCAGACAGTAGCTCTGTGTTAAGTAATTTGCTGAGAGTCACAAAGCTAATAAGGGTCTGAAGCAGAATTTGAATTCAGGCCTTTCTGAATCTAGACCCAATACTTTATCTATATCTATTATACCACCTAGACTAGAGTAATAGAAGTGTCAGAATATGTGAGACATATTACAAAAGTAGAATCTATAAAGTTTGGTAACTGGTTGAATATGGGGGGAGAGGGGAGAGAGAATTAGGAGTTGAGATAACAGTTTGTGAGCCTGAAGGACTGAGTCTGCTAGTACCTTTACCATTAATGGAGAAGTTTGAAAGAGAGGAGGTTTATGGGGGAAACTTAAAGAGTTCAGTTTTGGATCTGTTGAAAGTAGAGGTCAGTGGAGAGCTAGACAAATGAATCCAAGAATCATTTGCTTTTATTCATTTGTTTATAAGATCCTCACCCCCAACTTCATCCTCCCCTGTACATAGTCTTTATAAGCATATCATGCAAAGCTAAGGAATATGTTTGTGCTTTATGATTCCCATTTCCAAATAGTCCCCAGAGTTCTCCAGATGCCACCAGATGTCTATCATATCTAACTTTTTAAAAATCCAATTAGATCTTTAATTTATTTCTTGTTCATCTATTTTATTAGATTTGTCCAAATCAAAAAAAAGGGACACAAAAAAGGGACAAATTAAAAGGATCCCGGAAATGATTGTTTTACTATCTATTACTCTCTGTAGTTAGATTAGCTTTTTCTTTATGTTATTTAGAAGCCAAATCATTCAGAGTACATACTTAGAGCCAATATTATTTCATTATATATGATGTCTTAAAGCAGAATATTATTACTCTACTTTTCTTTTAAGCATATCCATTTTTTACTGTTATCTTGTCCTGTTTGTGGTCCTACTTGCAACTTCTGATGTTTTTTACTCATTGAGTCATAATAATATCTTAACTTTGTATGAAACTTAATATTTTAAGTATGTTAGATTATACCTTGTAGAATGTTGAAACTCTAATCTGGCTATTGTTGTTCATTCTTCACTTTTAAAGAAGACCAATGACATGATAGGTGATGTCTTCCTGTTTTGACATGCATGTCAACTGGATTTAAGTGAGACAGAGTTGAGCAAAGTCCTGTCTCACTTTTACTGCCATAGTCATCAAAGTTTAGTGGCAAGACAAAAGTGAAGATGACTGGCAATGGCCCAAGATACAGTGGATGACTTTAACATCTTCAATATCTGACCAAGCTCTAAGAGCTCCATAGCATCTGCTTCAGCCATCTTCACAGCCATTGGAGAAACTATTCTCATCTGCCCATACCACCTGGCTACTTTGGGGGAAAACAGTTAAGAAAATAAAAGACTTGGGTACTTTGGAATAATGAAATAGTCCTTTTATTAGCTACTGATCAGGAAGGGCTTGATTCAATAGATATTTAAAAGAGATTACCTTTTCTGGGGCTCACTCTTCTATTCCAGTCTGCTGAATCAGGAATCTTTAAGAATCTCCTTTGATGAGTGGATATAACACTGGTGCCATTTCCCTTCCCTCCTGTAGAAGAAATGAAAACTGTGGCAGTTCCAGCACATGTAGATTCCATATGGAAATATGTGTTCAGCAGAATAGGGTGTGGGGACTTGTGAGGTCTGGGACATCTGCCAAATTTAAAGGTCCTCACTGCATGTGGGTGGTCCTTTTTTAGGCAACCAGGAAGTTATTCACAATGACCAGAAGCCATCAGGGAGGCACAGTTTAAGTCTTATCCCTTTTTCTCAATCAAGACTTTTGTTAGCTTTATCACCTTTCAGGGAAAATATGAGCCTAAATCATGGAAGGGAATGGGAATGGAGAACCCCACATATTGGGGAGTAGCCTCCTTGATTGGCTTTCAGTGTCTTTCAAAGAATTAGAAATTGAGGGGATGCACATCACTTGGGAAATGGATGAACAAATTGTGGTATGTGAATATAATGGAATATTATTGTGCTATAAAAAATGATGAGCAGGCAGATTTCAGAAAAATCTGGAAAGATTTCCATGAATGATGCCGAGTGAAATGAACAGAACCAGGAAAACACTGTACACAGTAACAACAACATTATATAATAATCAACTATGATTGATATGGTTCTCCTCAACAATACAATGAACCAAAACAATTTCAAAAGACTTGTGATAGAAAATGCTATTCACATCCAGAGAAAGAACTATGGAGACTGACTGTTTTCACTTTTTTTTTAATTTTTCATGGTTTTCCCCTTTTCTTCTGATTTTTCTTTCACAACATGACTAATGTGAAAATATGTTTAATATGAATATACATGTACATATATTGTATTTAACTTATACTTTAACATATTTAACATGTATTGGTCAACCTACCATCTGAGGGGAGGGGTTGGGGGAAGGAAGGAAAAAGTTGGAACAAAAGGATTTCCAACTGTCAATGATGAAAAATTACCTGTGCATATATCTTGTAAATAAAAAGCTATAATAATAAAAAAAATAAAATAAAATATTTTTTAAAAATATGAATATACATGTATAACCTATGTCAGATTGCTTGATGTTTTGGAAAAGGGAGAGAAGAAGGAGGAGGGAGAAAAATTGGAAATAAAAATCTTATAAAAGTAAATGTTGAAAATTATCTTTACATGTAATTAGGAAAAATAAAATACTATTAAATGGGGGGAGGGGAATAGGAATGAGAGGAAAAAAAGTAACACCATCATCGTGTTTGCTCTCCTTTTCTTTCATAAGTTGTGCTCCTAGTTGTTATACACATCATGACAGCCATGAACTGAACAAGTGAAGTCCCTTCCCTTATCCTCCCACTTTTACCCCAGCTCTGAGAGGTAAGTCTGGAGGATGTTTGTTTCTGCTTTATATTATTTGTGTCAGAAGTGATTTCCCACTGGATCAGGAGGTAGAAACATTGCAGGATTGCAGGCTGGGTAATTCATCGGGCCATCTCAGTATGGAAACCTTGAGAAGCCAGGTCTCTGGGGACTCTACTAGCAAGGGACTTGTGGACTTGGAACTAGAACTGGGCTCTAAAAGCACCAAACTAAGCTAAGAACTTCATCCCCTTTCTTTCACCAGAGATAAAGGTAGCACAAAGAGGAAAGGTGATAATGTCTCCCTTGTGTTGAGGAGAGAGTGAATTGTATATTTATGATTATTCCTCTTTATAAAAATTCTAGTTTTATCATAAGGATAATAAAATGAACTTGATTCCGTGGACATTTAAAAGAGCAAAAGATCCCTAGTTGCTGCTTTCGTTTTATGACTTTCCTGAATGTACTTAACTGAATAGCAATCCCAAGATGGACATGTCCAGCCTCATAGACAACCTCATAAGAATTATGGAGCTCAAATTGGGATTCAATGTTAGTGGAGTTGTGAACTAATTCAATCATTCTGGAGAGCAATTTGGAACTATGTTTAAAGGGTAATCAAACTGCTTTTCCTTTGATCCACCAATACTAAGTCTATATTCCAAAAGGACTTAAACACATACAAAAACATTAATAGTAGCTCTTTTCCTGGTGGCAAGATACTGGAAACTGAAGGGATGTCCATTAATTGGGAAATAGCTAAATGTAACGAAGTGCTATTGGGCAATAAGAAATGGTGAGAAGAAGATTTCAAAAAAAAAACTGAAAAGACTTGGACAAACTGATGCAAAATGAAATGAGTAGAATTAGAAAAACATTGTACACAATAACAGTAACATTGTATGAGGAACAACTCTAAAAGACTTAGCTCTTCTCAGCAACAAAATAATCCAAGATAATTACAAAGGAAATGATGGAAAACACTAAACAAATCCAGAGAAAGAATTCATGGAGTCTGAATGCAAATCAAAGCATACTTTTTTCACTTTATTTTTACATGAATTTTTTTCCTTTTGATCTGTTTTTTCTTTCACAACTGTGACTAATATGGAAATACATTTTACATGACTGCATATATATAACCTATATCGAATGCTTGCCTTTTTTGGAAGAAGGGAGGCAAGGGATTTTAAACTCAAAATCTTATAAAAATGAATGTTTAAAACTGTCTTTACATATAATTAGGAAAAATTAAATATTATTTTTTTAAAAAAATATGGAGCTCCTGATTCTCTTGATTGGAACTGACTGGTAGCAGCAAAAATTTCTACTTTGGAGATGATGGTCACTAACAAAGGGAGGAGCCAAACCTCTGGCCAAACCACAGATGCCTATAGGAAATTACCGGACAATACAGAGCTAAGATGAAATGTAAAAAAAAAAAAAACCATTTAGCAGTCCTTCAAACTATGTCAAGTTTTGATATTTTAAGTCTCAACTTAACAAAGGATATGACAATAGTTGTAAATTAGTATGTCCTGTTTCAAGACTGGCAATGTGTACTTATGGGTCTTGTGTGTATTAAATATTTCTTTTTGTGTAGAAGAAATAGTTGTCTTATATGTAATATACCTAAAATTATATTAAGTACCTTTCTATTCCTCCCTTTGAGGAAATCTTAAAGTGTTAAGTAATTTTTCCCATGTTAAATTTTTCCTTTCTAACCTGTTTACCTCAATTTCCATAATCCAGATAATGAAACTATCTACCTCACAGGGTTGTTGTGAGGATTAATTGAAATAATATTGTAATTGTGCTTACCACATAGCCTGCCACATAGTAAGTACTGTAGACATGATTATTTCCTCTCTCTCCTTCCCTTCCCTTCTAAAAAATTTTAAGGGCTTTAGAACGAAGATATAAAAAGAGACAACAGAGCCAATCCCTCTCTTTGGAGTGTCCCTCCCTTTGGTTTGTACCCAATCATTGCTTGAGTGAGTCCAGAGCAGAAGGACCCATTTGTGGAGAGGGGAAAAAACATAGTGCCCCAACCCTATGGATCCACCAAAGAGCTTTCAGTGCTATAATTAGAGGAGATTCTAATTTAGAGCCAGATAGGTCATAGTCTCAGAGATAGCAGCTTCATTCCATTGGCTCCCCTGTCAAGTACACCCACCAAAAGCCTGAACCTATGGATCTGGCTCCTTTTGAGCAAGATCACCATGGTGACAACTGTGTCAAGAGCTGATTTTCAATAGATCAAAATGAAGTAGCTGCTCTGCTCTGTTCAAAATACTCACCCTAAAGCAGGTTGTCTATGAATGATTTAGCAACAGTTTCTACACAGACATGTGGTACACAGTCCAGGAGAAAGACAATCCCCCTTCATGACCCCTCTCTGGGTCCCAAAGGCTTAAAGGACCTTCTTTACTGGGCTCCAGCCTATAAGTGGGTTCTACTTTCATAACCTAATATCCCACTCTCTTTCCATCCTTATCTCCCATAAACTCCAACCCCACTCTCTGCCCTTTGACCAATTTCAGTATGTTTCTATCTTCTGTTCTGTTCCCTATACCTAGAATCAGAGGTATGCTGGAGTCAGTTCAAACCAGCTCTTGAGGGTTGATTATTAAATTTTCAGTGTGGACATTTTTTCTTGTTGTCTCTCTGTGATCCGATTTGGAGTTTTCTGGGCAGTGTGATATTGCAGTGGTTTGCCATTTCCTTCTCCAGGCTCATTTTACAAATAAGGATCTGAAGCAAACAGGGTTAAGTGACTTATCCAAGGTCATTTAGCTACTGAAGCCAGATTTGAACTCAGTAAGATGAATCTTCCTTACTCTAAGCCTAGAACTCTATCCCCTGTTTGCCCAGATTGTCCTATGAACATTTACACTTCAAAAATCATTAAATGTTACAAATCAGGGCTTGATTTATTGTTTTATTTACTGTCTAATTTAAGTAATGGTGGGTGCAATACCTGGCATATAGTTGGTACTTAATAATTATCTGTTGACTGACCTGATGTGGTGTGTGTAATTGGGTGTAGAAAAAGAGGTTTGTAAAACTTTTCATCTCTCTAAGTGCCAGAGGAACCCTAATGGTTTCCACAGGAAATTGTGTCAGCAGGATGCTAAAAGTATCTGGGTGTTTACTGGGTCAGGAATGAAGAAGCTGGGGGAGAAATCAGAAGACAAGAATAGATCTGTGTATACCAGTACAAGTTGGTCCTTTCCCTTTTTTGCCTTATGCTGATTTTGCCCTTGTCAGAAGGACCAGGGCACCTGCTGTTGCATTGAATTCCATGTGCTCAGGGGCAGAGAAGATGGAGAGTTGCCCACTAGGCCAATCAGCTGTGGGCAGCCACATGCCCATTGTTGATACTGGATTATTCTGAGGACCTCTTTTTCTCCCCACATACAGCAGGTGACTCAAGAAACATTTATTAAGCACTTATAATGTACCAGGCACTGTGTCTTCATCACTTAAGTCTAAATGATCAAAAAAACAATAAATCAACCCCTGATTTGTATGTTATTGATTTTTGAGGTGTTGCCCTTATTCCTGCAGCAGATTGGGCTAGAGACCTATGAAGGGTGAAATAGGAGAGATCCCAGAAGGCTGTGATGGCATAGGTCAAGATCCTGGGATGCATATCTGAGCAAAGCAAGCCAAGGATCCAAGATGAACTAGGTTTAGACTAGCAGTTGACATGAAACCTCAGCAGCTGGAGAGAATGAACCAAGAGACTGATTTTGAATTCTGGAACTTCCCTGCAGTTTCTCCACTATGTGCAGGAAGGAGAAGATAGACAGACAGACAAACAAACACAGACACAGATAGACAAAGACAGAGACACAAAGACACAGCCATAGACAGAGACACAGAGTAGAAGGGAGGGAAGGAGGGAAGGAGGAAGAAAGGGAGGAAGAAAAGGAGGAAAAAAGAAGAAAAAGAAAGGAGGGAAGGAAGGAAGGAAAAAAGGAAGGAAGGAAGGAAGGAAGGAAGGAAGGAAGGAAGGAAGGAAGGAAAAAAGGAAGGAAAAAAGGAAGGAAAGAAGGAAGGAAGGAAGGAATGAAGAAAGGAAGCAAGCAAGGAAGGAAGGAAGGAAGGAAGGAGAAAGAAATAGATTAATTATGTAAATGAACAAATATATAAATGAATGAATGAATAAATTAATAAACAAATAAATAAATGGTCTGGCAAACAAAAGTCTCTTTCCTTAATCTTGCCCATTATATGCAGATGTGGAAGGAAGTTTGATGTGGAGGGGAGTCACCACTCAGGTGAAATACCATATGAGAGGGGAGCATTGACTGTTTCCCAGCAATCCTATCTAAATTATGTGGCTACTGAAAAATCACTTGTCTGAATCTTATGAATGAAGTTGATTAAGAGAGGAAAAGGGAATTTCCCAGCCAGACGGTGGGGGTAAAATGGAGATTTCTACAATTTTCATATTTCAGGGCAATATTTCATTTATTTCCCTTTATATTGAATCTTAAATCTGGCTAGTGAGGATATTAAATCCATCCAAATTCACAGGTGGGGGAAAGGAACAAATGACTTGTGGAAATCAGCACTAGAGAGACCCTAATGAAATCCCCTTCTGGCCTGAGTGCCTAGAGAAGAGAGCCATCTTATGGACAAATGATATATTGCATTGCCTTGTTGGCTTCTGCAGGTTTGCAAAGGTCTAAATCAGATCCAGATAATGCTTGCTGTGACAGCATCTCTGTGTCACTTAGACATCCACCAAGAGCACATTACTTGTACCATTGTCATAGTGTGTGATTGTATATAAAGAGTACTATTCCTCACATACAATATACATGCACATATAAAATGTAAATGTAGATACACATAATCACTTATATCCTTCCATCTATCCATCCAGTCATCCACTCATTAATTTACTTATTTAGTGTATAATTCCATTTTAAAAATTTTTTTTATTTTCCCAAGTTACATGCAGAAATAACATTTTCTTGGCTATACTCATACATTCTTTTTTTTTTTTTAACACATTTCCTTTCATCTATGATTCATACCCAGTTGTTCTTAACCTGGAGCTCATGAACTTGAGTTATTGATTTCAGTTTATTGTGGGGAGGGGTATGTATTTGTAATCTTCTGTATTTTATTTTGTGCATTTAAAAGAATTTTTATGAGGAATCCATAAGCCTCACCAGGCTGTCATAGGCAGACCATGACTCCCCCAAAAAGGTTAAGGACTCTGCTATGAGCCCAAGCAGTTGTCAATAGCTGTGACTCTTATGTAACTGAAGGGCTGGGTGTAAGCACAGCTCAGGGAACAAGGTGCCCTTGGTTGAACAAGAGGATTAAATGGAAACTCTGATGGAGAGATAGAGATTTGCTCATTTCGCAGAAGTTGGCCGTGACAAAGCTTTGCATGCCTCTCTCATCAGGAGCACAGAGAGCTGAGCACAAGTTGTTCTAGCCAGAGAGAGTCTCCTTGCCTTACCCTAGGTGGTTTAGTTTTTTTTCTGTGCACTGAAATCCAGCTGAGCCCCAGCCCTAGCTTTGCTCCTCTAATTCAGCAAAAGAGGCTGGGGGAAAACCCCCAAACCCTGAACTGCTTTTAACAGAGGATAGATTAACAAGTGGCCCAGAGTTTTAGTCAGCTCTTCTAGGTCTGTGATTAGGAAACTGCCCTTCTTGGGATATTCCTTACTCTCTGTTTCTCCCTCGTTGGGACCCTCACTTTCACCCTAGACTTTGTTTTGCCCTTTCTGTCTGGGAACTTGAAAATAATCTCATGCAAGGTTGAAAGTATTAGGAATATATAACTTCTTAACCTATATTGGATTACTTGCTGTCTAGGGGAAGGAAAAAGGAAGGGAAAATTTTGGAACACGGAGTTTTGCAAAGGTAATCTTTATAGAAATCTTTATAGATTTGTCGAAAATTTGTTGAATTTTATTATTGTTGAAATTATCTTTTGCATGTATTTTGAAAAAAAAACTATTATTATAAAAAATTGAAAAAAAGGAAAAATAACTTTGAGTAATATAGTGGAAAGAACACGAAAGATGGAAGTCTGACCTGAGTTCAAATTCCAGCTCTTTTGCTTATTACCTGGGCAGATCATTTAATCCCTTTGAGCTTCAATTTTTTTATCCATAAAATGATCCCTTCTAATACTAAATCTGTCATTCTGGCAATGAACAAAAAGCTTAAAGAAAACTTAGATAATTAATTAGTCTATGCTAATCACTTTACAAGTGTCTCATTGAATCTACACAACCATCCTTTGAGCTAAGTATAATTATTATCCCCATTTTACAGAAGGAGAAACTGGGGCAGGCAAGGATGGTGATTTTTCTATAAATGTATGAGGCTCAGGTCTATCTTGACTCTAGACTCAATTCTCTATGCACTTTGTCACACAACTGTCTCTAAAATGAGATGTGTAAAGCATTTTCCAACCTCAAAGATGCTAAATGCTGCTACTGCTTCTTTTACTACTGGAGATGAATATTATACTGCTAGATCCATAGAGAGTCATTATATTTAGTTTGATATAAATGTAAGCTTCCTAATAATTAGAGAATTCCAAAAGTAGACTAGGTTGCCTCAGGAGGTTAATATACTTACCATCTTTGGAAGGCTTCAAACAGATATTAGATCATTTCTTGTCAGAGATGTTGTAGAGGAGAGTTATAAGATAGCCACTGAACCTGGATGATCATCCAGACTATTCTGGATGACCCATCAAACTATTCTAGATGCTACTAAGTGGCTTCTAAATTGTAAATCAGCCCAAATCTAGCTCAAGATTTTTTTTTCTATTAAGTTTTTTTATTAAAGCTTTTTATTTCAAAACATATGCATGAACAGGAGAACTGTTCGGTTCTGCAAATATGTATTGTATCTAGGATATACTGCAACATATCTAACATACATAGGACTGCTTACTATCTTGGGGGGGGGTGGAGGGAGGGAGGGGAAAAAACGAAACATAAGCGAGTGCAAGGGATAATGTTGTAAAAAATTACCCTGGCATGGATTCTGTCAATACAAAGTTATTATTAAATAAAATAAAATTTAAATTAAAAAAAAACATATGCATGAATAATTTTTCAACATCGATCCTTGCAAAACCTTGTGTTCCAAATTCCCCCCTTTCGGACCTGTATGTGCCAAAATGTTTGTGGCAGCCCTGTTTGTAGTGGCTAGAAGCTAGAAAATGAAAGGATGTCCATCAATTGGAGAATGGTTGAGTAAATTGTGGTATATGAACGTTATGGAATATTATTGTTCTGTAAGGAACGACCAGCAGGATGAATACAGAGAGGACTGGCGAGACTTACATGAACTGATGCTGAGTGAAATGAGCAGAATCAGGAGATCATTATATACCTCAACAACGATACTGTTTGAGGATGTATTCTGATGGAAGTGGATCTCTTCGATAAAGAGAGCCTTAATTGATCAAAGATGGGCAGAAGCAGCTACACCCAGAGAAAGAACACTGGAAATGAATATAAACTGCTTGCATTTTTGTTTTTCTTCCCAGGTTATTTATACCTTCTGAATTCAATTCTCCCTGTGCAACAAGAAAACTGTTTGGTTCTGCACACATATATTGTATCTAGGATATACTGCAACCCATTCAACATGTAAAGGACTCTTGCCATCTGGGGGAAGGGGTGGAGGGAGGGAGGGGAAAAATCGGAACAGAAATGAATGCAAGGGATAATGCTGTAAAAAATTACCCTGGCATGCGTTCTATCAATAAAAAATTATTAAAAAAAAAAAAACCATATTCCCCCCTTTCCCCCAACCCTAGATGGCAACCCTATATAATTCAATATATGCTAAATATGTTTAAAAATACATGTTAAATCCAATATATGTATACATATTTATACAATTCTCTTGCTGCACAAGAAAAATCAGATCAAAAAGGAAACAAAAATGAGAAAGAAAACAAAATGCAAGCAAATAACAAAAAAGAGTGAAAATACTATATTGTGATCCACACTCAGTTCCCACAGTCCTGTCTCTGGATGGAAATGGCTCTCTTCATCACAAGATCATTGAAATTGGCCTCAGTCATCTCATTGTTGAAAAGAGCCATATAGGGACAGCTAAGTAGTGCAGTAGATACACCACCCCTGAAGTCAGGAGGACCTGAGTTCAAATCTGACCTCAGACACTTAACACTTCCTATGTGACCCTGGACAAGTCACTTAACCCCAATTGCTTCAGAAAAAAAAAGAAAGAAGAGTCACATCCAACAGAATTGATCATCATATAATCCTGTTGTTGCTGTGTACAATGTGGATCAAAGCTTCTTAAACTTTTTCTACTTGTGACCCCTTTTCACCCAAGAAATTTTAATCTGATCCTGGGTATATAGTTATATAAATAGGTATGCAAACCAAATATATACTGATAATAAATTATAGGAAATTTATTTTAAAATAGTTCTTTGGAATACATATGTATTACCATTTATTAAAGACAAAAGCATGTTTTCATACTAATGATATGGATGTGCTTATTTATTTATTTATTTATTTATTTATTTTGCATAAATAATTAAATATTTATGTGCACCACAATATAGTATTTTCATTCTTTTTGTTGTTGTTTGCTTGTATTTTGTTTTCTTTCTCATTTTTCCCCTTTTTGATCTGATTTTTCTTGTGCAGCATCATATTTGTGAAAATATGTATAGAATAATTGCACATATTTAACATAGATTGGATCACTTGCTATCTAGGGTAGAGAATGGGGGGAAAGGAGGGGAAAAATAGAATACAAGGTTTTGTAAGGGTGATGTTGAAAATTGTCCATGTATATAATTTTGAAAATAAAGAACTTTAATTTAAAAAATTAATAAAATTTTAAAATAATTAAATCTTTGCAGAATATTTGATATCATTTACTGTTGCTGAATTTTCCACAAACCCTCACATTCAGTGAAGTGACCCTACATGGAAACACAACCTGTAGTTGAAAAAGCTTTGCTCTAGATGACTACCAATCACCTTCTAGATGACAATCAAGTCTTTTCTAGATGATTGACCTGGCTTATTCTAGATGGCAACTGGGATTATTCCAGATGACCGCCAAACCTTTTCTAGACAGACACCAGACCTATTCTAGATTACCACCAACTTTATTCTAGATTGTCTCCAAGCTTATTCTAGATAACCACTGAGCTTATTCCAGATGATCCACGAGGCTATCTCCTCTCTCAGATTCTCTGATTATTTGAGACATTGGCTATAGGAGACTGATTTAGCCCATCTAGGTTATGGGCTCGTTGAGAGTTTGTCCTATGACAGTATCACGCCACCCTCAGAGAGACCATTGAGGCACATAAGGAAAAATGATTTGGGGCACTAATAGATTTGAGAACTAGGTCTTTGTCTCCTCATCTTCCTTTCTGAACTATCTCCTACCTTCAGGTATACACAGATACCTAAAGCTCCTCCGCTACTCTATGGATACCCAAAGTTTCCATTTGTGGTCCCTTCTCTGACCAAGCCACCTCAAGCTTCAAAACTACTCTTCCTCCTCCTTCTTGGTTTCCTCTTCCTTCTCTTTCTCTTTTTTCTTTTCCTCCAGAAGTAATCTAAGCCACAAATGGGTTAAAGGAGAAGAAGTACAGTCAATGAGATGATTGGTCACTATGGCAACAAGCAGCTCCTAGGCCAGACTCCATGGGGTCCAGTAGTAAGGCCGAGGATAGAAGTCTGTCACTGATGAGAATGGCAGTTAATGAGAATCTATTTTTTAAGGATGTGATCTTATAATTTGCAATCATTTTCTTTAATATATTATCTTTACTGGTCTGTTATGGCCTGGGGTTAAAGCCGTAACTAGGGTGAGGTTAGTAGGGCAGAACAATTTAGGTGTTGGGATAGACTTGAAGTCTGAAAGACATAAATTAAAATCTTGCCTTACTGGTTGTGTGATTCAGGGTAAGTCATTTCTCCTCTCTCTGCCTCAGTTTCTTCAACTGCAAAATGGGGATAATAATCACACCTAATTCACAGAGTAGTTGTCAGGATCAAATGAGATCACATATCTAAAATGCTATGTAAATTCTAGCTACTATAACTATTGCTGTCTAGCAACTGTTTAGAAGGTGCTGGTGGCACTCATGATCCTGTCATCCATCTTAGAATCAATTTAGTTTAGCATCTATGTAGTAACAATAATTTGTTAAATTAGAAAGTTATTTCTGTTAAAGACTTCATTTTTGTTTTTTTCTATTTTTTTATAATAGCTTTTAATTTTTTCCAAATACATGCAAAAAGAGTTTTCAACATTCACCCTCGCAAAACCTTTTGTTCCAATTTTTTCCCTCTCTTCCTCTTCCCTCCTCCCCTAGACAGCAAGTAATCCAATATAGATTAAACATGAATAATTCTTCTAAATATATTTCCATATTTATCATGTTGGCACAAGAAAAATCAGATCAAAAGGTAAAAAAATGAGAAAGAAAAAAATAACAAAGAAAAACAACAACAATAAGATGAAAATACTATGTTGTGATCCATACTCAGTGACCATAGTCCTCTCTCTGAATGTGGATGGCTTTCTCTATCATGACTATTGGTATTGCCCTGAATCACTCATTGTTGAAAAGAAAAAGGCCTCACTTTTAAAATATATACAAAACTGAATCAAATTTATAAAAATACAAGTCATTCCCTAACTGATGTATTTTCCACAATTACATGTTTATATAGCACTTTGAGGCTACACAAAATACTTTATGCATATCAACTCATTCTATCTCAGCTAAAATTCTCTAGTGTACAAGAAACCTTCCCTCATATTTCTTAATTCAATGACTTTCCTTTATAAACTATTTCCTATTTATCCTGTACTTATATAGCTTATTTTATATATATTTGTTTGTATGTTGTCTTTCTCAATAGATTATAAACTCCTTGAGGGTAGCGACTATCTTTTGCCTCCTTTTGTATCATCAGCACAGTGCCTGGCATATAGAAGGAGCCTAATAAAAGTTCTTTGATTGATTTATTGTTCTTACAACAATTCTGTAAAGTAGGTATTGTTATTATCCCCATTTCACAGATGAGGAAACCAAGGCTATAAAAGGTAAAATAGCTTGCCCAGAGTCACATAGCTAGCAATTACTGATACAGAATTTGACTTTAGTCTTTTTGAAATACAGGACTCCACCCCCACCTAACTGTCCCTGGGTTGTATTTGATCTTAATTTTTATTTTATTTTAATAATATTGTATTTTTCTAAATACATGCAAAAATAGTTTTTGACATTCACCTTTGCAAAACCTTGTTTTACAAAAATTTCTTCCTCTCCTCCCTCACTCCCCCTTCCCCAAGACAACAAACAATCTGGTATAGATTAAATATATGCAATCTTCTAAACATATTTCCATATTCTTCATGCTGCACATACAAAAAATCAAACAGAATAATGCATAACTAACTATCTAGACCACATAATCTTGTAAACCAGTAGTTGTCCAGTGCCTGTCCATTATAAATGACTGAAGTCAGGGTGCATGAAAGCATGCTTAGATCAATGAGTAACTCTAATTGAGACTAAATCTAATTAATGATTGGCCAGACCTATAATTTAATCAGTGTAGGGAACTTCCAAGATGGAAGTTCCCTCTATTGGCTCACATCAGACACTCCTTTGTAATTTATTAGCTTAGAGAATTGCCTAGAATCATTGAAAGGTTGTAATCAACCCATGGACACACAGCTAGCCTGTGCCAGAGGAAAAAACTTAACCTGGATCTTCCTGACTCCTAGTAGCCCATCTTTCTAATTAGATTTATTTGACCCACATGATAAGGATTTCTGGTCATGTGACCCACTACATTAAAAAAAAATAGAAGAAGAAAGTTCCTTAACTAGATACTCCTTAAGGTCCCTTCTAGCTCTGGTTGGAAGTACAGAGGACATCTCTTTTCTGAGACATGTTTTTATCCATTTACTCCTTTTCCCAACCTTGGGTTAAGGGAAGGCAACCTTCAGGTGCCAGTGATTAAAGAATATCATGGGGCCCAAGGGAACAGCTCTCTCTGAGAAAATGAGTCATTACTCAAGTCATGAATTATTAAGAAAATAAATCAGTTGCTTGGGTCAAACCTAAATTTTTTTGAAACACTAAGTCTAGTCACTTGGGAAGCAGGGTTAGAATAAGAAGACTAGAGTCTGGGAGAACACACTAATGAAGGGAAAAAATAAGTGTCAGGGAAAGAATGGCTTATCATATGCAATTCCCATACCTAAACAACTTTTTTTTTTTAATGGCACTGCCTTGGCATTAACAAGTCCAGGGTGAGCTTCATCTGATTATTCGATTTTTAGAGCAGGAATGTTAGACTTTAATTCAACTCGTATTCTTCACCTTCTCCATGCAATAGCATTTCTATTTCTATCCAATTCTGTGATGGGCTTTTAAGAATCTCTGCTGAATCTAGGGTATTAGAAAGAGGTCATCTTAACCCCCAGCCAGAGAGACATAACTAGCAATTTTTGCACTTAGCTCAGGCAGTATGAAATATTTTTTTCAAATGCTGCTGGTTTAGCTGCCATGATTAGAAGGCTGGCATCCAAATAAAGACTTACTTTGGGAACTGGCCCACCTGATGACTTCCTATTTCTTTTTTTTTAATCGTATTTTATTTTTTCAATTATATACAATAGAAAACTATTTCAACATTCATCTTTGTAAGATTCTGAGTTCTAAATTCTTTTCTTCCTCCCTCCATTACCTCCCTACTCCCCAAGACAGCAAATAATCTAAGATAGGTTATAAATGTACAGACATTTTAAACATATTTCCATGTTAATTATGTTGGGAAAGAAAATCAAAACAAAAGAGGAAAATCCAAGATAAAGGAAAAAACCAAAGCAAAACAAAAAGATGAAAATAGGATGCTTTGATCCGCATTCAATCTCCTTAGTTCTCTCTCTGGATGTGGATGTCATTTTCCCATCCAAAGTCTATTGGAATTGTCTTAGATCTCTGGATTGCTGAGAAGAACAAATCTATCATACTTAATCATCTTGCTGTGACTATGTGCAATGTTCTCCTGATTCTGCTCACTTCACTCAGCATCAGTTCATGTAAATCTTTTTAGGCTTTTCTGAAATCACCCTGCTCATTATTTCTTTTTTTTTTTTTTACATTAAATTTTTTCTCTTTTTTATTGCTTGAGTTTTGCAGGAATTCAGTAGAAGGCTCAGGGAATGACATTATCATTAGATTAGTGGCTTGGGGACAAGGAGAAGGAGGAGGAGGAAGAGAAGAAGGAAGAGAATGAAGAGAAAAAGGAGAAGGAGGAGGAGAAACAGAAAAAAAGGAGAAAGAAGAGATGGAAGAGGAAGAAGAGAAAGAAGAAAAGGAGGAGGAAGAGAAATAAGAAGTAGGAGTAGAAGAGGAAAAAGTGGAAAAGAAGAAGAAAAAGAGGAGAAGGAAGAAGAGGAAGGAAAGGAGGAAGAAGGGGAGGAAGAAAAGAAAGAAGATGAGAAGGAGGAAGATAAAAAAGAAGTAGAAGAGGAAAAGATGGCAAAGAAGAGGAGGAAGAGGAGGAGGAAAAAGATAAAGAAGAGCAACTAACATTTATATAGTGCTTAACATCTGAAATGTACTTTATATCTATTGTCTCAGTTGAGTTTTGACTCCAGTTCAAATGTTCTTTGTACTATTTTCATTCCAGCTGCCTATATATATATATATTTTTTTTTTTAATCAGTTCAAATCAGGACATACTCTACAACTTATAAATGATCATTTTAAAGAGTTGCTCTGGTGACTGGGCATGGGATGCAGAATGGAAAGCTTCTAGTTTGGGAGCAAGATTCCTGGATTTAAGTCTGGAAGCACTCTATTCTTTGGGCCTGAATTTCCTTCTATGTGCAAAGATTGATTAGGACTAGATGATCACAGTTCCTGTACTAAGAGACTAGGCTTCCCAGTCAGTACCAAGCAGAGCACTTCCAGGGGATTCATCAACAAAGGATGCTTCTTTCACCCTGAGCAGTTCAGACACCTGCCCACCAGGGGGCAGGAGCATAGCATGTACACTCACCTTAGTCACCCTGGCAAAGAAAAAGGGCAAGGGCTCAAAATAGTTTGCCTCATTGACAAGGTAGGCTTAGAAAAGACAGCATTGCTTGTCGCTCCAAGATCTTCTCTCTGTTTGTATGTGAGATAATTGAAGTGACTTGCTCAGGATCACCCAGCTAGGAAGTGTTAAGTGCATTTGAACTCCAGTCCTCCTGCCTCTAGGGCCGATGCTCTATCCTACTCCATCTGGCTGTCCCTCAAGATCTCTTTTTGACTTTTTATATGGCACTTATTCTGTGTAACAGAGGATTATTCTGTGAACCCTTCTCCAAGGTGCTGGATTCAAAACCAGAGGCAGTTGGCTCCAAGGCTTAATGAGCAGCCCTAGGCTCTTAAATAAATCTTTATATATGAAATACAAAGTACTAAATCAAATGATGTCAAGTCAATAGGCAGCTTCCAGGCACTAAGAAAAGCAAAAATAATTCCTACCTCCAAGGAGCTTATCATCTCATAGCACTTTAACAGCTATGTACAAATAAATTATAAAGGGGGCTCTAAGAAATCCAAGATTAGAATCAAGTGGTTTTTGTCTTCAATGAGGTTACAGTCTATTGAATTCATTCCAGAATGTTGATAGCTTAATCACATCCATAAGATTTGACACACAGTGAAGGATATAAATAAATCCTGGCTATTATATTAGACCAGAGTATAAAACGAGTCAAACTGGGTATGTGAAGACTTAATAGTTTTTTTTTTTTCTTCTTTCTCTCAATTGACCACAAACTCTGATTCAGAATGGAAGGAGAATCTACTTTGAGATGATAAGGCCTCAATTCAGAGCCCTCTTGTCCGCAGCTGAGTAAGAAGAGCTGATGATTCAATAGATACTTAAAAGAGAATGACCTCACACCGTGCTTTCTTTCCCTCTGGCTTCAAATCCTGTCAGGACTATTTCTAGCCACTTTTCTACAGTCAGAGAAGAGGTAGATTATTCTGTTTCCCATCCCACTCACCATGAACCTATGAGCACTTAGCAGATAACTCATAGGCCCTTTTTAGAAGGGAGCTTGAGACTGGGTTTGGGGTTGATCATTATTTATTTGTATTGTCTTGAAGTTTAGTGAACAAGCTGCTATCCAAAGATGAATGTGTCCTGCCTTAGAAGTGGTTTTTATGAATTTAAGAGATTCTAAGACTGGATCTTTTTGATTGGAGTAGATTTGATTGGCCCTGGATTCAGTGGGAACTCTTGGCTCTGGTCTTTAATGGAGTAGATTCATCAAGGCATCTAGTACTCTTGGAAATGCTCTAGTGTTCTTGGAGAACGTAACCACCAATAAGAGGATGGATTCAAGCTGTAGCCCTGGCTTTCCAGAAGATGTGAACTTGGAGGAAAACAGTCTAGTTCCAAGGCAGAATGTAAAATGTCCAGTTCGAGTTTTGCCCTGATGAGGATTAATCTGCAGCTTCCCATGAGAGTAGGAACAATAGTTATGAATGAATTTGCTGAATACTGCTTTATGTTCAATCAGTCTTTTGTGTCTTTTAGTGTTTCTTTTGCATGTAGGATATAAATTCCCATCCCATTCCTGATTCACATTGTATAAGTCCCTTTTTATTCTCCTACTCCACATTTTTTAGGAAGACCTTAACATAAGCCACATTCTAAGGCTTAAGCAATTTTCCCCTAGGAAGCTGAAGCAGGCATTTAACAAGCTTAAGAGTATGAGAAAAGGAAGTTTAAACTCTCTCATTAGAGATTATTTTCCAGGACTGAATCTGGTCCAGAATGCATTGTGAGTATAGAGAAGAGAAGTCTTTTATGGGAAAGGTAAGAAGAGCAAATACTTCAGCTACTTGGGCTCAGGAATTTCTAGCTTAATAATAATAATAACAGATGGAAGGGACTAAGTTCAGAGCCTTTTGGCCCAACCCTCTTTTTGAAAATAAGGAAACTAAGCAATTGAGATTTGCCCATTATCACACAGATAATTGTAGTTTGTCCTTTGTTCTTCAAGAGTATCATGATGGCATCAGGGAGATGATGCCATGACATACAAGTGAGTTGGATTTAAGGTGTGCAAAGTCACCAACTTCAGTTTCTCCTCCAGAGCCATCTGAGGTCCAGTGGTCAGATATAGCTCAGGAAGACTGGAGATGGCCCTGGATTCAGTGGAAACTCTTGGCTCTGGTCTTTAATGGGTCTCAATTTGATTGACGCAACACCCATTCAGTGATTAAGACTTAAGGTAAGAATTGAGACAAAGGATGGCCTCTTTTACCTAAATAACAAAAACAAAAATCCCATCTGGGAAGGGGAAAACCTCTAGGTTTCTGAAAAAAAAAAAACCATAAACAATTGCAAACTATTCACTCTGAGTCAATGACCATTTGGGGCTACACCAGGGACTTCTTGGTGGCCAATCAGTGAGATCCTGAATGATAGTAGGTGAGGGTTGAAACAAGGTTCTGAGACTAACCCATTAAAAGCAAGCTCCCTTTCTGCCACACAAGCACAGCCTTTATTGACATGATAATAATGTCAACAATGCTCTGCTAGAATTTGTTTCTTAGGATTCAGAACTAGAAAACCCTTAGACATTATCTGGTCTGATCCCCTTCATTTTACAGATAAGGAAATTGAGGTCTGGAGAAGTGAAATGATTTGGCAAAAGCCACATGTGAAATGAGTAGTAGTGGTGAGAAGTGGGTATAAGTGGGATTCAAATTACATTTCCAAATGCAATGATCTTTCCAAAAAAACATGCTACTTCAACTTGGAAGATCAGCTTGAGGGATATATGGGATTGGAGGCAGGTGAGGATGTTGTTCTTTTCACTGGCCTCAGTCCAGACCTGATAATCACTTTAAAAAGTTAAATACTAGCATATACTTTAACATATTTAACATGTATTGGTCTACCTGCCATCTGGGGGAGAGGGGCAGGGGAAGGAGGGGGAAAATCGGAACAAAAGGTTTTGCAAAGGTCAATGCTGAAAAATTACCCATGCACATATCTTGTAATAAAAAAATTAAAAAGTAAAAATAAAAATAAAAAGTTAAATACTAGGATAGCTTAGAAGTTCTACTTGGAAAAGTGAATATAAGGGTTTGGTTTATCTTGTGCATAAAGGCAATAAAATAATTTCATTGAAAAAGAAAAATCTGATCTCAGATGCTTACCATCTATGTGACTCACAGCAAATCACTTAATTCTGTTTGCCTCCATTTCCTCATCTGTAAAATGAGCCAAAGAAGGAAATAGAAAACTGCTTTAGTCTTTTTGCCAAGAAAACTCCAAAAGGGGTCACAAAGACTCAGACATGACCGAAATGACTAAACAAAAAGGATCTAGGGCTCTTTCTATTTGGAGGAAGAGGCTAAAGGAAAAAAGAGGAATAGAGGAGATGATTTTCTAGACAAAGCTATTTCTTTGAAAAACTCAGAACTTAGACCACCATGCAGAGAAGAGTTCAATGAGAGAAGTTAAAGACAGGATATCTTATTTTTAATGAGCTATCCTCCTTTGAAAGGAAAATTGATTTGATATATTTATTCCCTCTTTAGGTAATTTCTAGTAGATCTATATAGACCTTTCCAGTTTTAACATCTTTTGAGGTAGTGTGCCATATTGTAAAGAATGCTGGGCTTAGAATAAAGAGACCTTATTTAAAATCCCCACTTCTGCCATGGGCTACCTGGCTACAGGTAAATTATTTCAGTTCTAATCTTTCTCCTAATCTCCACATTCCCGTCTCTGTTAAGGACTTTCCTTCTGAGAATTGCCATGTATGCCATGTCAGCTGGTGGAGTGGACCCAGGAGGTTAAAAGGGGCTTGGCCCCTTAGGCAGGAGTTGTGTCTTATAGATGTTAAAGGTTCCTTGAGATGGTGAGGGGTGTATCCTCTTGCTAGATCTTTTCTTAGGATGCAGCACTAATTCCAGGTGTCTCCCTTCTGTGGATCCACCTGCTCAGTGCTGAGTGGGCTAGACACAGGGTAATCCCAGAGGAGACTAAATATAAATGGCCAGCTTTGAGTCCATAGGCAAAGGATGTGGAGAGAAGTAGAAAGAGGCAGAGATGTAGAGAGATTCAGGGATGGGGAGAGACACAGAGACATACATACACCTGCTCTTGCTTCCTGCTAACCTCTGCTGAGATTACCAATAAAGAAAGGCTCTTTGGCACCTTAACATGGGCTCGTCTTCATGTGTTTCCGGGGAAGACTGGTATGGCCCTGGCAATTAGTAGCCTCAGTGGGAGGTTATACATCTCCAACTGCCTATTGGTCATCTGAACTCAACAAGTCTAAAATGAATCTCTTTATCTTTTCTCCCAAGCCTTTCTCCTTCCTAATTTTATGATTACTATTAAGGACACCATCATCTTCCTGGTGCTGCCCCCAACTCCCATTGCCAATCTGTTGCCAAATACCGTTGATTCTCCCTTCATAATCTTTCTCTCTCACTCTCATCCTTCTCTCCTTTAACATTATTATTACCCTGATGTGGAGTCCTTAGCTGTTCCTTCTTCCTTCTCAAAAGACCCAATGACACAATGAGGGTGATATCTTTACTTGAGAATGCGAGCTGTGCCAAGTTATCTGCCTCATTCTCTCCTCCAAAGTCATCACAGTCCAATGGCAAGGCTGATGATGGTCCATGATTGAAAGATTTGTATGAATGGGTATTGATAGGGTGAATGGACTCTAGCAAAAGATCATGTCCCTGGCGGCAACCCAGTATCTGAGTGCACTCCAATGAGGAGCAAACTGACCTTGTAGAATTATCTTGTCCTGACAGAATTATCTTGTACAGATAGAGCTACCCTATACTGACGCCCACTGTTACCTTATACAGTTTGGAGGTTAAATTAGCGATGTCAACTCCCAAAGCAATCTTGTATAAACAGGACAATCATAATTACCATTTGATTTATGAAGATGTGCACAATTAACGTAGCATAGTTTTGGGTTCTTTATTTAAAAAGATCCCATTTTCCCCCTTATTAATTGTGAGTTCATTGGGAACTTTGCCCACTTACCAAGCATTACAATAAAGCTTTGTCCCTTGATCTGGAGATGGTATGAATCTGTAAATTCATCCCAGACAACTTCCCACCTTCATGACTTCATCAGATATGAACATGAACATCTCATACTTGGACTATTGTATAGCCTTTTGGCTGGTCTTTTCATCTCTCATCTCTTTCCATTTCAGTCTCTCTTCCATTCAGCTATCAGAATGGTCTTTCTAATTGTAGGACTGATCATGTTACTACCCTTTCCCTATTCTAGTGACTTTCTATCACCTCCAGAATTAAATAAAAAGTCCTCTAATATTCAAAGCTCCTTTTAATCTGGTCTTCTCCTCCTTTTCCAATTTTTTTTGCCCTTTACTACACTGCCACCATTCCCACATATTCTTCTACACAATGACACTGGTCTTTCTTAAAGAAGACTCCAGATAGAATGTTCTCCTCCTCACCTCTGCCTCCTATTCTTTCTGATCCCCCTTCAAACTCTAGATAAGGTCTCATCTTTTACAAGAAATCTTTTCTGAATCCCTTCTAATATGAATGCCTTTCTTCTGTTGATTATCCACAATTGATTCTTATTGTACATAGTCTTTTTTTATGTTGTCTCCCTCATTAAAATGTAAGCTCTTTGAGAGCAGGAATTGTCTATTTGCTTTCTTTGTATCCCCAGCACCTAGCACAGTGCCTGACAATGTGATTGTTGTTCAGATTGTTCAATCATGAGTGACTTTTTGTGAGCCCATAGACTACAGCACACAAAGCACACAATCTTGACAGAGATACTAGAGTGTTTTGCCATTTTTTCCTTGAGTGGCTTAAGACATATGGATAAGTGGATAAGACATTAAATGACTCAAGGTCACACAGTTAGTAAGTGTGTGAGGATGCATTTAAACTAAGGTCTTCCTGACTCCAGGCCCAGTATCTATCCACTGATCCACCTAGCTGCCTGGCATTTAGCAGGTGCTTAATAAATGCTTATTGATTAACTACCTTTCTTAACCCCAGTTTCTTCATCTGTAAAAAACAAAAACAAAAAACAACAATAACAACAACAACAAAAAAAAAAAAACACCTCAGAGTGGGCAATATTTAACTCAAAAGAATGAGTCACAAATGTTAGAGTTTGAGAAATCAATAAGGGAAGATATTTTTGGCTTTCCTTTGTAGGTAGCCATTTAATCTCCCATGGATTAGGCCAATCCTGTGATAGCTCTCGCTTCCTATGTTAGAAAGTTTACCAAGAAGTTGCTGTTAAGAGAAATGGATTCAGAAGTAGATTCCTTGTTTGCTGATTCCTTAGAGGTTTGCTAAGTTGTAGGTTCTCTTCCTAAGGGGATCTTGTACTTCCTTCCACCATTTTTATGTAATAATACTCATTGAAACCATGGGATTGAAACTTCCTCTCAGTAAGAGATTGAATCTTTCCCTGAGGAAGCCTGGCCTCTAAAGAGAAGGAATAGACAGCTTCTCAAACTCTTGGGCTTTGTGTATACCCACCCTAGAGCCACAGGGAAAATCACTTAAAAGCTTAAGTTTGGCTCCAGTTTAGAGCCTTCCCAAAAGAGGTCAAAAAGATATTTATGTACAGTCTCCCAGGAAGTTAAAACTTAAAACATAAAACGTTTTGTGAAACTGGTGAATGGTCATTTCACCTTCACCTTGACTCTGCACTGTCTAATCAACTCCCTTAAGGTCTGTATCTTCTGACAAACCCAGTTATGGCTTTGGCTCAGTCATCATCTTTTCGTTTGAGAAATGTGTAGTTGCAGGAAACTCTTGCTGCTAGTCAGCTACAGCTAAGATACCCAGGAACTCTTCAACTAGACAATCACAGCTGGAATTTGCAAAAAATAGATTAAGAGGGTTCAAGAACAAAGACAGGGAAAAACACTATGCTCTCTTGTTCAGCAAGGACTAGAATAGAGAGAAATGTGCCAAGTTAACAAATATTTGAAAACTATAAAAAGAGAAAGAATTCATTCATTTAACAAAGATTTGTGAAATATTTCTACTAAATCTAGGTTCACTTACATTTATATACAAAGCTATGTTGGGAATATTCAGCTTCTCCTTTTTTTTTTTTTTTTTTTTTTTACATTAGGGACTTGTCTACAAAAAATCTGATGGGGGATAAGACAGAAACATAGTGAGCTATAATGCAATATCATGTGATAAACAAAGCAGAGTGTCAGTGAATATTGAGAAGACTTTAAAGCCCAAAAGATTTGAGTTCAGATTCAGTCTCTGACACACCTTGGCTGTGATGTTAGTAGGCTAATTACTCAATTTTTCAGTGCTGGAGAAAATATTTTAAAAGTATAAATTGTATAGTAGGTATTTTAGATTGGGAAATATAGATTGGTAAAGGAAATTTCCTCATCCTGGAGTTCCCTATACCACTGAAATCATAGGTCCATTACTTATTGCAATTCTGTGATCAGTGGATCATCACTAACAGGATTCAGGAAAAGCTTCCTGGGGAAGATGACATTGGAGTTGAAGTTTAGAAGCAAAGAGAAGGAAGGACTACATTCCAAGTGTAGAGAGAATGTGAAAAAAGACTCATGGTTGGGAAAATGCTGGATGAGTGTATAGATCCCTCGTATCACCCAAATCTGAGTATTGGCAGATATTTTCTGAATGGTTGTGGGTAAGAGATCAAGATAAGAATATATAAAATTGAATTTATACAATATCTTCTGACTATTTCATATCTGATACATATGAGTACTTTGGGACATTTTTACTTTCTCTTTTCTCAAGGAAAATCCTTAAACTTTCAGTTCATAAACATTTCTATAATTACCAATGCTATAAAGAGCAACTTAGCTTGGAGCAGTCAGGATGGGAGCAGTCAAAATTTGATAATTGTGGAGTCTATTTCCCCTGTTGATTCAGGAAACTCAAAGCAATGAACTTAGAGCAAACTATTCATCAAATAAAGAATGGAAACTGTTGAAGTTCACCAGTCCCTATGGCTACACCCCACAGGGTATCTAAGTAGCTACTCTACTAGCTGTTTTCAGCAGAGTGAATGAATGCTTATTAAATAGGAAGGATAAGTAAAAGGACATGAACAAGCAGTTACCACAATAATTGCAAGCTATTAACAAGTACAAGAAAATGGCTCCATCAAATCATTAGTAGTAAGAAAAATGCAGATCAAAAAACTCTAAGGCTTCTCCTCACACCCAGAAAATTGGCAATGATGGAAAAAAAAAGCTGGAAATAAATGTTAAATGGAGCTATGGAAAAATAGGTACAGCAGTACATGGTTGGTGGAATTGTTAATGAGTTCAACCATTCTGGCAGTTCTGAATTTTGAAAAGAAAGACTTCTTCGACATCTTCCATCTCCTCTGCATATATATCTTATATCATCAAATGATTCATTACCTCCATTAGAATGTAAGTTCATTTTGGGCAGGGACTAACTTTCTGCTTTTATCATAGCATTTAGTATAGTTCCTGGTCAGTAGGGATTATTAATAACGACTTAATGACTTTTTTTGTAAAGAAAAGCTAAACTCTTTGACTCAGAGATTCCACTATATGTGCCTCAAGGAAGTTGACCAAAAAAAAAAGAAAGGACCCCAATAATTGAAGATAGATTAGCATGTTTGTGATATTGAAGCACTAGAATCAAAACACACGTCCATCAATAGATGTCCACTAAATAAATTGCTGTATTGGATATAATGAAATATTATTGCACAATTATTGTGAAATGAAAATTATGAGCAATTAGAAAAACAAAGGAAGACTTGTATGAACCTGTAATCTTTGATTCACTTCTGGCTGTTCCACAAACAAGATAATTCATCTTTCAGCTCTGGGCATTTTCTTTGGTTGACTCCCATGCCTAGAATTTTAACTCCATCTACAAGCTTCCAAAGCTTTCTTTAAGTCTCAACTTCCAACCTTCCCCTTAATGCTAATGCCTTCACTCTTTTAATTATTTCCTATTTATTTTATGGACAACTAGGTGGCCTGTCAGAGGGCCATGTTAGGAATCTTCCTTAAACTTCCTTAAACTCATCTTCCTGAGTTTCGATCTGAATCAAACATTTATTAGCTATTTAACCCTGTTTGCCTCAGTTTATTTATCAAATGAGCTGGAAATGGAAATGGCAAATCACTCCAGTGATGGAGTGAATGGACTCCAACAAAAGACCATGTTCCTCGTAACAACCTGGTATCTACATGGGTCCCAGTGAAGAACAAACTGACTCTGCAGAATTGTCTTATATTGACAGAATTCTCTCGTTCAGACCTGTCCTGATGCCCTTGATTACTGTATACAATCTAGAATTTAAGCTATAGCCTTAACTCCAGATACTATCTTGTATAAGCAAGATGATTCCAATCACCAGTTGATTTACTGACACACAAAATTAGCATAGTTAGCATACCTTGTTTTGAATTCTCTCCTATAAAAGGTCCCACCTTTCTCCTTGTTGATTCTTAATTCATTAGGAATTTTGCCAGATTGTTTTAAATGTTACAGTAAAGCTTTGCCCCTTGTCCTGGGAATGCTTTGAACCTATGAATTCTTTACTGATGACTCCCTACCTTCATGACTTTTTGTACCTCATAAAATATCTTAGCCAAGAAAATCCCAAATGGGGTCACAAAGAGTCAGACACAACTGAACAACAGTAATGTTTATATTGTATAAAACATTTTTGTTTATATTTGTTTATATGTTGTCTCTTGCATTAGATTATGAGGTTTTGGGGGACAGCAAATGTCTTTTACTTTCTTTTGTATCCCTATTGCTTAGCACAGTGCCTGGTGTATAAACAGGCACTTTAACAAATGTTTATTGATTGATTAATTGATGAAGCGTGAAGTAAGAAAAATCAGGAAAATAATATATAGACAGCCATTGCAACAACCTAATTGGAAAGAGAAAAATTCAAGACAAAGTTTCATTTTCTCTGTTGGTGGTATTTCTGAGAGAGGCTAATAAATTTGGGGCATCACTGAGTGGCTCATAAGCTTAGTTCGTATCTCTGTGTCTCAAGTCTCTATGCTTTATTCCTTTCTACTTTTTCAAATCTTACCCATTCTTCAAAACTCAGCATTAATATTAACTTCTCTGAGACCCTTAATTCACCTCTGCCAGAAGTGACCTCTGGCATCTATGACTATAATAGCCTTTTATTCATTCAAAGAATATTTACTGATAGTCTTTCCTATGTAGAGCCTTTTGCCAAATTCTAGAGGGGATACAACAGTGAATAAGATATGGCCCCTTTCTTCAAGGGACCTGCCAGTCTAATAAAGAAGAGAAAATATCTATATAAAAAATTTAAGGGAGGATTTAATCAAGGCCATGAGAAAATTAAAAATAAATATAGGAGTTCAGAGGAAGAATTTACTTTTGATATGGAGTTTAGGGAAAGAGTCAGAAAAAAACTTCATAGAAAAAATAGCATTCTCTCTTCAACAATGAGACGTTCCAAATCAGTTGCAATTGTTCAGTAATGAAGAAAACCAGCTACACCCAGTGAAAGAACAATGGAAAATGAGTGTGGACCACAACATAGCATTTCCACTCCTTCTGTTATTGTCCTCTTGCATTTTTGTTTTCCTTCTCAAGTTATTTTTACCTCATTTCTAAATCTGATTTTTCTTGTGCAGCAAGATAACTGTATAAATATGTATACATATATTGTATTTAACATATACTTTAACATATTCAACATGTATTGGTATACCTGCCATCTAGGAGAGAGGGGAGGGGGAAGGAGAGGAAAAGTTGGAACAGAAGGTTTTGTAGGAGTCAATACTGAAAAATTACTCATGCATATGTCTTATAAATATAGAGCTATAATTAAAAAAATTTTTAAAGAGGGAAAAAGAAAAAGAAAAAGTGGCATTCTAACTAGTCCTTGAAAGATGGAAACATCCATACTCTGAAGAGTGAGGAGTGACCAGTGAGATCTATCTCAGACTTAGATGGGATGAGGACTGATCTGGCAGCAATATTATATTTGGACCTAAACTCTGTAGGACCAACATTATGTTAGAACTGAACTAAGAGTGTGTCTCTAAGATGTTGAAGGAAAATATTTGTATATTTGTATTTACTAAAAATTTGAATTAAATATAGCTTTCCTTTTAAAAATGGGCAGAATGTTTCTGATAAAGGCTTCATTTAAAAAATATTTAGAGAACTTCCAAGGCAATCTCAATAGACTTTGGATAGAAAATGCCATCTGCATCCAGAAAAAAGAATTATGGAGATTGAATGTAAATCAATACATGCTATGTTCACTTCTTTTTTCTGTTTTTTTTTCCTTCTCTCATGGTTTTTCCCTTATATTCTGATTTTTCTTTCCCAACATAATTCATAAAGCAATGTGCATTGAAATTTAATTAGTTAAAAAAAATAGGAAGAGAACTGGCTCAAATTTATAAAAATACAAGTCATTTTTAATTGATAAATAATCAAAGGATATAAATAGAAAATTTTCAAATGAAGAAATTAAAGTCATTTCTAGGCATATGAAAAAATGTTCTAAATAACTATTAATTAGAAAAATGCAAATTAAGACAACTCTGTTATCACTTGATGCCTCTCGGATTGGCTTAGATGACAGAAAAAGATAATGGTGAATGTTGGAGGGGAAACTGGGACATTGATGCATTGTTGGTGGAGTTGTGAACTGAGCTAACAGTTTTGAACTGCGATACAATTTTGAACTAAACTCAAAGGGATATAAAACGGTATGTACCTTTTGATTGACCAGTGTCTGTGTCCCAAAGAGATCATAAAAAAGGGAAAGGGACCACATGTGCAAAAATATGGCAGCCCTTTTTGTAATGGTAAGAAACTGGAAACTGGGTGGATGCCCATAAGTTGGAGAATAGCTGAATAAGTTATGGTATGTGAATGTTAGGTTATATTATTGTTCTATAAGAAACAATCAGCAAGATGATTTCAGAGAAGCCTGGAGAGACTTACATGAACTGATGCTGAGTGAAACTAGCAGAATCAGGAGATCATTGTACACATCAAAAGATTATATGGTGATCAAATCTAAAAGATGTGGCTCTTTCCAATGACCTGGTGATGATGAGAGCCATCTACATCCAGAGAGAGGAGTGTGGAAATTGAGTGTGGATCACAACACAGTATTTTTACTTTTTTGCTGTGGTTTGCTTGAATTTTATTTTCTTTCTCATTTAAAAAAATTTTTGATCTGATTTTTCTTGTGCAGCAAGGTAATTGTATAAAAATGTATTGGATTTAACATATATTTTTACCATATTTACCATATATTGGCATCTAGGGAAGGGAGTAGGGGGAAAAGGAGGAAATTGGAACACAAGGTTTTTCAAGAGTCAATGTTGACAAATTATTCTTGCATATGTTTTGAAAATAAAAAATATCAATAAAAAATAAATTTTAAAAAAGAAGGAAAAGGACCCACATGTGCAAAAATGTTTGTAGCAGTTCTTTTTGTTGTGGCAAGGAACTGGAAATTAAATGGATCCCCCCCATCACTTGGGAAATGGCTGAATAAATTATGGTATATGAATGTAATAGAATATTATTGCTTTATAAGAAATGATGAGCAGAAGAAAAGAATAGCCTAGAGAAAATTACATGAATTGATGCTGAATGAAGAGGGCAGAACCAGGATTGCACATAATAGCAACAAGATTATGTGATGAACAACAGTGATGGATTTGACTTTTCAGCAATGAGGTGATTTAAGGCAATTCCAATAGACTTGTGTTGGAAAGTACCACCTGCATCCAGAGAGAGAGCTACAGAAACTGAATGTGGATTGAAGCATGGTATTTTCATCTTTTTGTTGTTATTGTTATTTGTTTGATTGTTTTTTTTTCTTTTTTATAGATTCTTCTTGCATAGCATGAAGAAGAAAGCATATATAAATATATTTTGAAGAATTACACATGTTTAACCTAAAAAAATAATAATAATAATAGTAAGTTATATGTCCTACCTTACAAGGTAAGCAGCTCACGAAAAATATTAAAAGTATTTTATGTATACAGATATGGTTGGACCTATGATTTCATGGAAATAGAGAATTCTCTTTCTCAATGCACACAGACACTTTCTCTGCACCTTATAGACTTAAAGCATTGCCTAGATCATTGAGATCATTGAGAGGTTCTCACTTAGGGTCAAATAACTAGTGTATGGCAGACCCTTGACCCTGTCTTCTGGTCTTTGAGTTCAGCCCTCTATTCACTATGTCACCTTTACTTTATATATATGTATGTATGAATATCAATATCAATATGGAAATGAACTAAGCAATCCTCATTTAAAAATTGTGTGCTTGAAAAAGTATTTTATTAATTTATCTGCTCCAGACAGATATAATAGACAATAAGAGCCAAAGGTCATTTTATAGATAGTTTAAATTTTTTTCATATTTGAATTATAAGCTCTTCGAAGACAGGGATTATATTTTGCCTCCTTTTGTATCCTTTGTGTCTGACATAATGTAAGTCCTTAATAGATGTTTACTGATTGATTAATTTGAGAAAAGATTATTGGAGAGAGATAGGACTTCCAAATATAGTCTTGCTTTGAAAAATGAAAGATATTTTCTTAGATTAGGATAGTCATACCTCTTCAATGTTAGAAGTATCACCATTATTATTTAATGTTTATGTGAATGACAATTTTTGCTTTGGCTGGAATGGGGAGAATTTCAGAGGCCACTTGGGCAAGCTTCTTTCCTCTCCCTAATTTTCTCACCTTTCAATTTAAGGCATTAGAAGAGACAATAAAAATGAACATTTGTATACATAAACTTCAAGGTTTGCAAAATACTTTATGGAAATTCACACATTGAAGCCTTATAACCACCTGGTTATATATATATCATTCTCATTTCACAGATGAAGAAATTGAGATTTAGAGAATTTATCTAACTTTACCATAATGATTCAACTAGTCTGAGACAAGATTTGAATTCAATCTGATTAGCATGGTGCCCACTATAGGTATCACCCCACTTCTAATGATTTCTGATGGCCTAGAATAGTGACTTTAGAAAACACCATGCTACATACATAACCTATATCAAATTGCTTACTGTCTTGGTAGAAAAGGGTGAAAATTTGAAACTCAAAATTTTATAAAAGAATGAATGTTAGTATATAGTACCCTGTATATGAAGAAATTGTCTTTACATACAATTGGAAAACATAAAATACCATTTAAGGAAGGAAAAAAAAGACCACTGCTATACAGGGAGGTGGAGTCAGGATCAGATATAACCTTAGGCATTCTGACTTCCTTCTTAATTGGACTGGACCTTAGAATACCAGACACTCTGTTTTTAATCATTGTTGTTGTTCAGTCATTTCATTTAGGGGTTTCTTGGCAAAGATAATGAATGTAATGACCGCGTATTTAAAATCAGCCGGAGTCAGGAATTCAGGTTAAGGGAAAAATCTTCAATATTTATTGAAGTGAAGAGGTGAATAAAGATTGCGATAGCAAATATAGGCAAGAAAGATTGCGATAGCAATATGCACAGTTGCGACAGGAAGCCAGCTAAGAGAGAGAGATGTGAGCTGAGCTAACAGTGGCAAGGCAATCCCAAAAGTCTCTCCCCCTTACTTTTCCACTCCCCTGCCTCCACCCACCAAAATCGTCATTTCCTTTACAATACATCAGGACTTGCACAAAGAGTGGGCGGGGGCCATTCTTTCTCCAAGCTTATATATTAATAGAGTATGGTCCAATTACTATTTAGCCTCATGTGCTTGGGACCTCAGTGCATCAACTCAAGCCTCAGCCCATTACAAATGAACTGGTTCTTTTCCAGCTCATTTTACAGATGATGAAACTAAGGTAAATAGTGTCACATAGCTAGTGAGTGTCTCAGGCTAGATTTGCTCTATCCACTGCTCCTAGCTACTTTAATCTATCTAGTTGCTTTAATCGTGATCCTTGCCTACTTTGCCATGCAGTGAGATTAGTATAATCCTGATTTCTTCCCCCAAATTCTATGAGACCCAATCTCCAATTCCTCCTCTTCTAAGAAATTTGGCAATGAGTCAGAGAGGGTCAAGAAGAGCATGGTCTATGGTGTGCTGGCCCCATTTGACTGAAGGGGCTAGGACATTCTGTTACAGAAGACCTAGATAATTCTAACCCTAATATCTGACCTTTCCTGTCCTTCTCCAGGTGTCCCCAAGACAGAAGGAACATTCAGTGCCTTAGATTTGTTCTATGGTGATTGTCAACGAGTCAGTGAGTGTCATTGTGTTTTCCAAAGCCAAATCCAGCTGAGTCCTTCAACCCTTTCTCTTTTTTTCTCTAAGCCTTTCCTTTCCAGTCAACTGGTGATTTTATAGCTTCTTGCTCCACCCCTGCCCATGAGGGTTCCTTTACTGGTAGAGTATGCTGAGGTAAGGGCTGAGGTGTGGGGAGGTGGAGGGGAGGAAGGAGAAATAGGATGGGGACCAAGAGAGAAAAATCTTGTTATTGCTTTGCTACAGGCCAAATCCAAAGGCTGGTTGTCTCTAACAGTCCTGTTAATCTGATTGTCAACATCTTGAATTTACATACTCCTATTGTGGTTTCCTCTTCCATCTCTAGTTGCTTAGGGGAGAATCACATAGGTGTCCAGGAAACAAGCTTTGACTTGTCTGCTTCATTCCTTGTAATTATTAATCTGTTTCTTCCCAGACTTCAGACTCTTCCTCTTTTCCTGTATTTAAGAACAATGAGTGGAACACTGTCTAGGTTTCTAAAGGTGACCCTGACCCTGGAAATTTGGAATTTTCTTCTCTTTTGGATTAAGGCAATGTCATCAGAAGGACTCACTTAAAATAAATGTATTTTACCTGGGACAAGCAAAGTATTAGCTGATGATTAAGACATTAGCGTGGGATCAATTTTTAAAAATTGTTTGAATTGGTTATTGAGGTCTAAGAAAAGAAGGTATAGTATAGTGGAAAGAGAACCAAAGTGGAATAATGAGAAGAGAAGGAAGAGGAGGAGAAGGAGGAAGAGGAGGAGGAGAAAGAAGAGGAGAAGAAGGAGGAGGAGGTGAAGGAAGGGGAAGAGGAGAGGAAGGAAGGAAGGAAGGAAGGAAGGAAGGAAGGAAGGAAGGAAGGAAGGAAGGAAGAAGGAAGAAAGAAAGAAAGAAAGAAAGAAAGAAAGAAAGAAAGAAAGGAAGGAAGGAAGGAAGGAAGGAAGGAAGGAAGGAAGGAAGGAAGGAAGAAAGAAAGAAAGAAAGAAAGAAAGGAAGGAAGAAGAAGAAAGAAAGAAAGAAAGAAAGAAAGAAAGAAAGAAAGAAAGAAAGAAAGAAAGAAAGAAAGAAAGCAGTTTTTAAAATTTGAAAAGTGTTTTACAAATAATGATCCCATTTTATCCTCAGAACAACGCTGGGAGGTAAGTGCTATTATTGTCCCATTTTACAGATTGGAGAGCTTGAGGCAAACAAAAGCTAAGTGTCTTGCCCAGTGTCACAATAGCTAAGAACTATCTGAAGCCAGATTTAAACTCAGGTCTTTCTGATTCTGGATCCAATGTTCTATGTACTGTACCACATCACTTACCTATTCAAGGTAACTGCTTATTCTTTTGACAAGTAGTTTAATTTTTCTGATCCTCATTGGAGATAATGATACTTTCACTACTGACTTGACTAGGTTGTTACAAAAGTCAAACAGAAGGACAGGATATCAGATTTGAAAGGGACCTAAAAAGTCATCTGGTCCAATCTATACCCGAACAAAAAATATCTCTATGCAAATCCTTGGAACATGTGATCACCCAGCCTTTGCTGCAAGACAACCTGTGAGCCAGCCCACTCCCAGGTTGGATGGATGAGTGGCTCCAGTTGTGAAAGTTCTTTCCTACATCAAGTCTAAATATGTCTGGTTGCAACTCCCACCCATTTCTCCTATTTCTACCTTCCTCAGCATCACAGAACAAATCCAATCCCTCTTCCTCAAGGTAATCCTTCAGTTACTAATTGAAGTTAGCTATCAGGCACATCTTAAACTTTTTCCTCTTCCAGTTAAAGAGTCCTGATTCTGTCACCATAAGATCTAGTTTCTGCCATCCTCCCTAAAATATGGGCCTATTTTAGACGTGATTTGGATTCACTTAATTTTAGACTTTCTGGACATTTTATCCATATCCTCTTTCTTCCAAAGTTTGTCTAGCTATTTTCTCATCCTGGAGAAACTTCTGCCCTGTAACCTCACTCTCTTGATTGGTGACTTTTGGAAGAGTTCTAAGCATTCTTCACTTTGACTTGTGATTTTTGCTTTATTTGATTCTCCAGTGATGGTTTTTGGGTAGTCCTCACTCTCTTCAATTCTGGAATTATGACTCATGAAGCCAACTCTGCAACTGTTCCTACATGAAATAGGAATGATCTTAATGGTCCTGATGGTCCCTCTCACTATCCCTGGTTACTTTTTGGACCAAAGTAACCTTCTTTGGCCACTACTAACTTTTGTGTGTCATTTATTCCATTAGAACATAAACTTCTTGAGGAAAGGGACTCTTCGGCTTAACTGAGTTTCATTGGATAAATGATGGACAGAAACAGCTACACCCAAAGAAGGAATACTGGGAAATGAATGTGAACTATTTGATTTTTGATTTTCTTCCCGAGTTATTTTTACCTTCTGAATCCAATTCTCCCTGTGCAGCGGGAGAACTGTTCGGTTCTGCAAATATGTATTGTATCTAGAATATACTGCAACATATTTAACATATATAGGACTGCTTGCCATCTTGGGGGGGGGAGGAGGGAGAGGGGGAAAAAACGAAACATAAGTGATTGCAAGGGATAATGCTGTGTAAAAATTATCCTGGCATGGATTCTGTCAATACAAAGTTATTATTAAATAAAATTTAAAAAAAAAAAAAAAAGGAAAGGGACTCTTCTTTTTATATTTTATATTCTCAGCAGCCCATTCTTTGTTGTTGTTTACTTGTTCAATTGTGCGTGATTCTTTATGACCCTGTTGTCAAGGAATTTTGGGGGGCAAGATTACTGGATTAGTTTGCCATTTCCTTCTCCAAAAACAAACAGGTTAAGTGACTTGCCTAAGGTCACATAGCAAGTAAATGTCTGAAGCCAGATTTTTTATTGAAGTTTTTTAATTTCAAAACATAGGCAAAGATAATTTTTCAACATCGACCCTGGCAAAACCTTGTGTTCCAATTTCCTCCCTTTCCCCGCCCCCAACTCCCTCTCTTAGATGGCAAGTAATTGAAAATATGTTAAACATATTTTTTACCATGTTATCCAATATAGGCATATATATATACAATTTTCTTGTTGCACAAGAACAATCACATCAAAAAGGAAAATAAATTAGAAACAAAATAAAATTCAAGCAAACCATAACAAAAAGAGTAAAAATACTATGTTGTAATCCACCTTCAGTTACCACAGTCCTCTCTCTGAGTGTAGATGGCTCTCTCCATCACAAGACTTTTGGAATTCAAGGCCAGATTTTTATTCAGGTCTTCCTGATACCAGGCCCAGAACTCTAAGCTTGGCACAGAGTTTATTAAATACCTTTTCATTAATTTTTAAAATTTTTTGACTTTAAGTATAAGACATCTATTGCTATTAAATTTCATCTTATTAAATTTGAAATAACATTGTAGCCTATCAAAATCTTTGGGGGAGGTTTAACTATCATGCAGGGTTACTGGGTGGATTAGTGGATAGAGCACCAAGAGGGGAGTCAGGTAGACCTGAGTTCAAATGTGACCTGAGATATCCATCAGTTGTGTGATCCTGGCAAATCACTTAAACCTGTGTACTTCAGTTTCCTCCTCTGTAAAATGAGCTGAAAAGGAAATGGCAAATCACCATTAAATTTTTCCCAAGAAAACCCTCATAAAGAGTCAGACATAACAATGACTGTCAATGAATTAATTATCCCTATCAGCTTTTTGTCATCTACATATTTGATGAGCGTGGCTTCTATGCTTGTATTCATATCATAGATCAAGATATGAAACAGTGCACAGTCATGCACATTAAATCCTGGGACATTCCACTGGAAACTTTCTTCCCATTTGATATTGAAGAGCTGAAGACTTTGCATGAGATCATTCAATCAGTTCTGAATTTATCTATATTTTTTTAAACTTTTAATTTTATCTAACTTAGCCTAAACATATTTTCCTTCCTTCCTTCCTTCCTGCAGTTGGGGTAAGTGAGTTGCCCAGGGTAAATAACCAAACAGCAAGTATTAAGGCTGAATTTGAACTCAATTCCTCCTGATTCCAGGACCAGTGCCCTATCCACTTCACCAATTAGTTGCCTCCATATCTTCATATTTTCCTCAAGAATAAGGTTAATTAACTTTCATTGAATAGATCCCTTTTGTAACAATATGAAAAACTCTGAAAATACTTTATTAAAATTTAAAAGAACAATATCTATAGAATTCCTCTGATCTATCCTCTGATCTATTTTGTCACACAAAAAAGAGGGTGGTGAAAATTGCTTTAGACTGATATGGCTTATTTTTGGTGAAACCACATTGAATTTCTTTGATCATTTTTCTTTTCTAGCTGTTCAGTAACCATTTCTTTAATCTGTATATTGTTAGTCCTTCTCCTGAGTTCTAGTCCTGTATTGCCAACTGCCTCTTAGATAGTTTGAATTGGATATCCTGTAGGCCTCTCAAATTCAACTTGTCCAAAAATGAACTTGTTATCTTTTCCCCAAATCCCTTCTCCTCTTCCTCCTCTTCATTTTCCTCTTAATCCTTCAAATGCTAGTTCCACAATGAATACATATAGCAAATAGCAGAGAAACCCACTTATCCAATGATAGGAAAATAGAAATCTGAAAAAGTATACATAGAAGAATATATACCAGACATACAGAGATGAAAGAATTCCCCCACTGGGAGCACAGTAAGTCAGCTCAACAAGAAAAAGAGTCCCAGATTTCACCCAGAGGGAAATTCCACAAAGTTTCTAATTTGGTAACCTGTAAAGAATGATATGATTCGACTTCTTCCCAGTATCTTTCTCTCCTATTAGCAACTTGATAAGAGATTTGAATGGCAGTTTTCTTTCAGAAGTTAGAAGCCAGAAGAGTCCTAAATCTTTCACCTTTCTCATTTTACCCTACCCTTCATGCAAGTTTGGGGCATCTACCAATGAAAAAGATTCTGCACCAATGGGCTCTGTGGTTTGAATCACACTACAATCTCTATCTTTTTTAGTCAAATATCATTCTACATGCCAAAGAAAATAGAAGCTAAATAAGAATTGGGCAACTTTTCCTTCTTTCTGTAGTCCATTAACAGCATTATATGAACCCAAAGGATAGTCTAGTTCCTTCTTTAACCCTCTCTTATCTCCTATAGTTAGCTCTTTTTGTTAGCTTTTTTCAGTAACTTTGGTTTGTTGGACCATAACACTCCTAATACTATCCCACAGGGGAATGTTGGAGGGGATGTGGGAAAACAGGGACACTGATACATTGTTGGTGGAATTGTGAACACATCCAGCCATTCTGGAGAGCAGTTTGGAACTATGCTCAAAAAGTTATCAAACTGTGCATACCCTTTGATCCAGCAGTGTTTCTACTGGGCTTATACCCCAAAGAGATACTAAAGAAGGGAAAGGGACCTGTATGTGCCAAAATGTTTGTGGCAGTCCTGTTTGTAGTGGCTAAAAGCTGGAAAATGAAAGGATGCCCATCAATTGGAGAATGGTTGAGTAAATTGTGGTATATGAATGTTATGGAATATTATTGTTCTGTAAGGAATGACCAGCAGGATGAATACAGAGAGGACTGGCGAGACTTACATGAACTGATGCCAAGTGAAATGAGCAGAACCAGGAGATCATTATGTACTTCAACAATGATACTGTTTGAGGATGTATTCTGATGGAAGTGGATCTCTTCGATAAAGAGAGCTAATTCAGTTTCAATTGATCAAAGATGGGCAGAAGCAGCTACACCCAAAGAAAGAACACTGGGAGATGAATATAAACTGCTTGCATTTTTGCTTTTCTTCCCAGGTTATTTATACCTTCTGAATTCAATTCTCCCTGTGCAATAAGAGAATTGTTCGGTTCTGCACACGTATATTGTATCCAGGATATACTGTAACCTATTCAACATGTAAAGGATTGCTTGCCATCTGGGGGAGGGGGTCGAGGGAGGGAGGGGGAAAATCAGAACAGAAGTGAATGCAAGGGATAATATTGTAAAAAATTACCTTGGCATGGGTTCTGT
Source organism: Antechinus flavipes (assembly GCF_016432865.1). Lineage (NCBI taxonomy): Eukaryota > Metazoa > Chordata > Mammalia > Dasyuromorphia > Dasyuridae > Antechinus > Antechinus flavipes. The sequence goes on along the minus strand of NC_067398.1, from coordinate 229,827,464 downwards.
CAATAAAAAGTTATTTTAAAAAAAAAGAAAAGGAAAAAAAAATTGTGTGTGATACAAATAAGTGGTCAGAGATGTTAGGCTATAGAAACAGATCATTAGTCAGGGATTGTGTAACACTAGTTTGTTTTATTTAATTGTAGTCAATTGACATTTTTTAAAAAGTTAAAAATATAGAATGCTTCATTAATTTCATGTCATACTTGCACAGAAGTCACACTAATCTTTGTATCATTCCAATTTTAGCATATATGCTGCTGAAGCAAGCACCAATAAAGCACTTTTGTCTTTTGCTGCTCCCTAAAAAAAAAAAAAAAAAAAAAATACTATCCCACAGGACTGTGCTTCACTTTTATGTTACTTGTATTATCTCTCCTTGCTTCCTCCTCTCTTCTGTGTTTTTCTTTTTTGAAGCTTATCTTTATAATCAACTATGAGATACATATCCAGTGTATCTCTTCACAGCCTACAGTGATCCAAGACAATTCCAATAGATTTGGGATGGAAAATGCATCCACATCCAAAGAGAGAATTGTAGTGACTGACTATAGTTTGAAGTACACTATTTTCACCTTTTTCCTTGTTTTTTTTTTTTTTCCATGCATGTGTAGTTTTTCCCTTTTATTCTGATTTTTCTTTCGCAACATAACTATTGTGGAAACATGTTATACCTATATCAGATTGCTTGCTACCTTGGGAAAAGAGGTAAGGGAGGGAGGGAGAAAAAAATTTAGAACTCAAAATCTTACAAAAATGAATATTTAAATCTATCTTTATATGTGATTGGAAAAACAAAATACTATTGAAATTTTTAAAAACCTATCTTTAAAAAAACAGCCCATGTCTTTCTCTGATAGTTTTTACTTTTTCTTTTCATTGGAATAGTTCCTCTTTTTTATCTGCTGAATCTCTTTAAATGCAGTCTTGAGGTATATTAATATAATAAAATTATGCTTAATAGAATCATTGATAGAAATAAATCTATTATTCTATAAAAATTATAAAAGAGATGATTTAGGAGAGTATTGGGTAGTATGAACTTGTACAGAATGAAGTAAGAAGGATTGGAATACAATTTATATGAAAATGATAACATGGTAAATAAAAATAGCTTTAAGAATTCCAAGCAATGTAGTAACCAAACATGTCTCCAGAGGATCTATATGAAACATGTTACCCTATTCCTCACAGAGAGGTGATAGACTCAAGGTAAGAAATAAACATACATTTTTTTGACTATCAAAATGGCCTGATATTTGATCTTCCTGCCTCAAATTTCCCACCCCCTCATACTAGTACTTTTTCTAAGCAGTTGTCAAATTGAACTTTCTAAAGTACAGATCTGACCAGGTCACTCCTTCCTTACCTCCCACTGAATAAACTTCAGTGGTTTTCTCTATTACTTCTGGGAAAAATATAAAATTCTCTGACTTCTAATATCCTTTATGACCTTGTTCCTTCCTACTTTTCCAGGATACTTATGCCTTATTGCCCAGTTTGTACTTTATGATCTTGCTCCTTCATTTCTGTTTCCTGATTGAGGTACAGCTAAAAATCTTTCTTTCCATAAGGAGATTTTTCCCAGTCCCCTATTACCTCAGAGACAGGATACACAGGAGGATAAATTACAAATTATAGATGTCCTACAGCATCACCAGCACAAAAGCTGACAAACTCTTCAAGTAATTCATTATGTCCGGGGCCAAGATTTAGTGGCTCAAGGATGCTCAGAGGCTGACAGGTAGCAGAGTTGCGGGAGCAGTGGGGTGGAAGAGATAACAACAATGGACAACTTTGGAAAATACTTTATATTCCATGGTGATTACGTTCTCCAGCCCTCAGAGGCCCAGAATGCCTCCCTCTTCCTCAACAATTCCATGGGTTGCTTTGAACTTCCAGTGGACAAAAAGAACTATGGACTGAACATCCTCGGGTGAGCCACCTCCCAATAGGCAAAGGAAGCAAAGATCAGCCTCACAGTCTGGGAAGTAAAGTGGAGAAGGCAAGAGATGCAGAAAAACAGATGGAGCTGCTGATTCAGACACACATGTAAACATACAAGATGCCAGGAAGCCCAATAAAGACAATGGCCAGTGAGACAGGCAGACATACACTCAAGCACTAGACATAAAATATAACCTGAAAATGTTTAAAATAACTTCTATCCTATGGGACAATTTATTTCATTTTTTCATTCATTTACATAATGTTCCCTTGTAATTATTTACCTTTCTTGTGTTTCTGTTATTTTATAGCATTTGTAAGTCAAGGAAATAGAAAACCATTCCAGTGTTTTTACCAAGAAAGTCCCAGTTGAGATCCTGAAGTGTAGGTCTGTACTGAAAACAGCTGAAGAACCAAAAAAGTCAAGTATTCTTCTCATACCATCTTTTTCACTCCGACCTCCACCCTCAGGAATGCCTCAAATACCTCTCTTGTCAAACATCTATCTTTTTGTTGTTATAAAATAAAATCTTTTCTGTTTCTTTCTCTGGATGGCTTCTCTCCTATCTGTGTCTCTCTCTTATCCATCCTCTCCCTCCTTTGCTGGACATCCTTTCCCCCGATCCTGGTCCACCAATATTTTTTGTAATTTGAATATGTTTTCATATTTTGAGAGTGATATGGAAGGAATCTATACTTTCCCCAATCCCCTTTTTCTGTTACTCCATCTCCACTCCTCTTTTTGGAATTTATAAATATATTTATATGAACAGAATTAAGAAGAAAATATAAATTTATTTTCTCCCTCTTTTCACCTCATTATCCCCCTTATTGAATTAAAACCTGTGTGTGCCTACTCTTCCTTTCATATACCCTAGTTTCCTAGAACACATATATATTGTTTACTTGAGGTTCCTGTGGCAATAATAGGCATAGCATTTAATCACATATACAAATGTTTGAGGGATATATTCACTATAAAAAAAATTTAGCTAGTTTTTCTTTGGTTTGTTTTGAGAGATAACTTGGGGAACTTTAGTTTAGCTTTATTTTTAAATATTTTTTAAAAAATCTATTGCTGGGGAAAAATGCTGGAATGCTAAAATGAGGGAAATAATACAAGAAAATTGCCCAGAACGTTTAAATACTTAAATAAAGCACCAATTAAAAGAATCAATAGATTGTGTCTCCAGAACAAAATAGAACCTATACTTGAAACTCTTAAAACATATAGCAGTTACATTTTGCAATTCTGATGACAAATAACAAATTATGCAAGCAGACAATACAAAAACTTCATGTACAAAGGAAAATTAATTTGAACAACAAGATTAGTCTATATCCTCTAAAAACTGCAGAAGAGAATGGAATAGTATATTCTGAAAAGCAAAGATTGATAGTAGATTAGCTTTAGAGGTAAAAGGGACCCTAAGCTCTAAATGCAATCTAAAATCATATACCTTACAAGCCTAAGCCTATTCTATAAAAATAATAAAAAGATTGACATTCAATAAGAGAAATATTTAAGGCATTCCTGCAAAAAAAAAAAAAAGATATGAGAAGAATACTTGACTTACAAACATCCTAAAATAACAAAAATAAAAGAAAGGTAAATAATTACAAGGAAAGAATAAGTATTGAAATAAATTATCTCATAGAGATAGAGGTTTTTTTTTTTTTAAGAAATTTAGAGGTTATTTTTAAAAAGGAGAAAGGAAAAAACTGAACCTGTGTATTAAAAAAAAAAAAAAAGGAGAAGAGGAGATAGGACCATCAAAAGAAATATATTTTAAAAGGCAAGACATACATGGAATTAAAGAGAAAAGATGGAATAAAATTTACTGTCTATCAGGTAAATGAAAAACTGAACAAAGCAAAAATTAAAAATTTATATTAAAAAACATAAACATGGAAATGACATTATCCTTAAAGAAATCATAAACAAGAAAGCAATATTAATATTAAATACATGTAGTAAATGATATTACACATAATTTCATAAAGGAAAAATTGACTTAATTACAAAACACACCGTAAAACAATAATAGAAGGGAAATATAATGTTCCTCTCTCAGTACAAAATAGATAATGTCTGATTACATGAAATTGAAAAAATTAGTGAAACTAGGATATAAAAAGGAAAGTATGGAGGAAATAATACAAAATATATCTGATAAGACTCTGATATCCAAGATATGTAGACAATTAACATGGTTTTTCTCTCTGCAAAGTTAGAGAAATTTATTATGCAGATTAAGATAAATCATATACATGTCAATCAAATCATCCTATCATTTGGCTAGAGATTAGCATTTACAATAGATTCAAATTGTATATTTCAAATAGTCCCTGACATTTCTCTCATTTCTACTCTTTATTCACAAGACTATACACTCTAATTGAAAAATTAAGCTCAAATTTTAACTTTATTTAGAGAACACCTTTTTTTAAAAATTATTTAAATTTTTATTGAAACAGCAAGTAAGTAAATTGAAAAAAATATTTAGGATGCCTTCTATTTACAAATAATAATAAAGTAGAGGTTGAGGTGGAGTGTAAATAATTTACCATGTTTCAATAATGTCTTATAATAAGCATAGTCCACTCACTTAGCAGATTCTTTCTAAAACTAGAGCAGGGAAGAAGGAAAAGTTCTAGATACTCAATGCTTTCTTTCTGATTCTTTTGCTGCTTCTCTCTCCCCTTTGAAGAGTAATTCCAACTTTTCTGGCTAGGACATCCATAATCTTATCCAGTTCAATCTTAAGAACAATTCCTTCCTTCCTTCCTTCCTTTTCTTCCTTCCTTCTTTCCTCCCTTTTCTTCCTCCCTTTTCTTCCTTCCTTCCTTCCTTCTTTCTTTCTTTCTTTCTTTCTTTCTTTCTTTCTTTCTTTCTTTCTTTCTTTCTTTCTTTCTTTCTTTCTTTCTTTTTTTTCTTCCTTCCTTTTCTTCCTTCCTTCCTTCCTTCCTTCCTTTTTTTCTTTCTTTCCTTCTTCCTTTCTTTCTTTCTTTTTCTTTCTTTCTTTCTTTCTCTCTCTCTTTTTCTTTCTTTCTTTCTTTCTCTCTCTCTCTCTCTCTCTCTCTTTCTTTCTTTCTTTCTTCTTCCTTCCTTCCTTTTTTTCTTTCTTTCTTTCTTTTTTTCTTCCTTCCTTCCTTCCTTCCTTTCTTTCTTTTTTTCCTGAAAAGATTGTACTGTCTCTTTGAGACAATGGACTACATTACTTGAAGATGCTTGCAGTTAAAAATGGAGATGTCCTCTTTGTGGGTATCTGTATCCAAGAATCTACTATATATATTTAAGATTTTCTGCAAATTTAAAGTGCTACATAAATATCATTGCTAGAGATTCCATGAGATGATTATGAGAAAGAAGTGAATTCCAGGCATGGGAGGTAATTATGAAAAGTCATGAGGTTTGGAGATGGAATGCTGTGTTTGAGGAACATAGAGAAGACCAACAGTGTGAGAGCATAATAGTCTTAAGTCAAAAGATTTTTAAGGGTAGGGGAGACTTGGATGTTTTTGGAAATAATAGAGAAGGAAGTAAAAGATAGAGAGAGTTTTAAAATCAGAGAGAGAAGAAAGATGATTAAGGAAGCAAATTTTGGATAAAATGAGAGAGAATGGGATCATGAGCACAAGTAAAGATATTGGCAAAGAGATGACTAACATCAGAGCAAGAGGAAAGAAGGAGTAGAAGAGATATGATGTTAATGAAGTTTTGAGATGAAAATGGGAGAAGAGGGAGCTTATGTTGAATGACTTCTATTTTTTCCACTAAATTAAGTCAAGGTCCATCATTGAGAGAGAGAAGAGAATAATATGGAAGTCAAAGAGGAAAGAAAAGTTTTGGAATGGCTTCTATGGGTAGTAAAAGACAAAATCAATTACTGAAGAATAAAGGAATTGCCTTACTACAGTGAAAACTCCAATTGAGATTAGCTAACATAAATTTGTAGGGTATCCAGTTAGTTCCGTTGTATGTCTAATAGTAGTTGGGAATATGAAGTATTTTGCTGAAGAAAAACAATGGCTACTATCTCTCTGCTCCCATTGTCATGTGGGGAGCCACTCTGTAACCAACTTCTCCTTTCAGCCATGACTTTTTTTCTAACCACTATCTTCCACAATCACAAGGGTGATATTTTAGACCAGTATCAGAAATATATAATTGGGTTTCCATGTGGTTGAATATATAAAAAAAAATCATGACTTCTTATTTATGAAGTAAATGCCATGGTAATGCTGCATATATATCTAAATAATGTTTGGAGTTGATATATGTGAAATTCTCCAGGAGAATGATATCTAGAAAGACTTGGAAACTATAGATAGGTAGCTTCTCAACATGTCCCTGATTTCCAGCTTGCCTCTCTAAAGACTTTGAAGGCTTTTCCTTGAGTAAAATCAGGTCCTCTATTGACTTAGCTGAGATTTCATTTTTCTCCTATCTAAAGAACTCATTCACTAGAGGATTTTCTGATATAGTCTATTCTGCATAACCTCTCTGATTTCTATTTGTTTTGTGTTTATGTTGTGTTATGCTACATTAGATAAATAGGTTTACTCATTCTTTGCTATTTGTATATAGAATATTCGTATATATTTTGCATATTATGTATACATATTCCTATATATATTTGTATATAGGATGTTCAAGGATAACTAACACCTTTGGTGTGAGGACTTCCTAAGCCCTTTTCAGGGCTGCTCATCCACCTTTGGAATCTACCTGGTATCCAACTCTCACCTGTGGCTTTAGAAGTTGTAGCATATACAGTGGTTACATCCCAGTAAATTACCTGGACAGATGGGCTAAACTAGATTGATACCTCAAACCTCTTGGTGAGTTAGAAGGATGTCTACTCTAAGCAGGTGAAGACCTCTAAGCAGGTCTTCCAATGGCCATGAAAGCAGCTGAAGCAAGCACTTAGAGCTTGGTTGAAGATGCTAAGGTCATCTACTGCATCCTAGGCCATCACCAGTCATCTTGACTTTTGTTTTGGCACTGGGCTTAAATGATTCTGGAAGAGAGAATGAAGTTGATGATTTTATGTCACTCTCTCACTTAAATTTAAATCATATTTGAGTCAAGATATCACTTTATGATATCATTGATCTTTCAAAATGAAAGACAAAACAACAACAACAGCTGTTTGTGATGATCTTTTGTGTTACCATAGTTTGGTAGGAGGAGGTATAAGTTAAAGGGCTCCCATTCTTTAAAAGTGAACAGAAAAGGAACTTTTGTTTTGAGTCTGTTCCACAAAAAGTTGTACCTCTGGATCAGCAATATTTGTTCCTTTTCTTTGAGAAAAGGAACAAGTGCTCAGCCATTGACCTTTGGCTTGCTTTCTCAAGGTGAAAAGTGAAGTCTGCCTTGGAGAAGAGTGAGTCAGATTCCAGAGATGTCTGTCCATGATACCTGAAAATCACTATGTTTATACATTTAGAAAATCTGTGCGGCATACATAGCTTACTTCAGCACACATATCCTGACAAAAACAAAAATGGAATGGAAAAGTTGTCCAAGAGGCTTTCTCTGGATTCCAAACCTTTGAGGGAAAGACTACAATTTATCAAATCTTCCTTCCACCACAATACTATTGATTCATTCTATGTCCAAGTTACTTTTTAGTCTGGATTCATTTAATCTCTTCTCAGCTTTTGAGAGAAATGTAATCATATGTAATTAATACAAATCTCTTTGGTTCCTCTCAAGATCTCAGCTGGTGAAAACTCCAGCACATTTTTAAAAAGACTCACTCTCTCTGTGTCTCTGTCTGTCTGTCTATGTGTCTGTCTGTCTGTCTGTCTCTCTCTCTCTCTCTGTTTTTCTGTGTCTGTCTGTCTCGCTCTCCCTGCCCCATGTGTCTTTCTGTCTCCCTGTATATGTATGACCATAACCTCACTCTCAATAACCTTTGAACAAAAGAAATACATACAAACCAGTAGTGAATTGGGTTAATCAGCTTTATAGTAATAAGTTTTCTTGGCAAAGACTTTTTGGAGTGTCTTGTCCAGGGTAACACAACTAGCAAGTATCTGAGGTAGGATTTGAAGTCCTAACTTCCTGACTTCAGTTCCACTGCTCTATCCACTGAGTTACCTGGTTGCCTAGTAATAATAGTATTAATTAATATATCACTTTAAAGTTTGAGTATTAAAGGCTAATTGGACAGAAATGTAAGAAATTTCCAATAGATGAAGGTAAATTTTTGAAAGAGATACATGTTTTCCCAGGAGAGTATCACCATCAACACCCTCAGCAAACAAAATGGTCATCTCCATTAGTTTTGGAGGGCTACAGTGGCCCCTGGTTCTGTCACACTGGCCAGCTACAGTCATTTCCCTAGCATTTCATCCCAATCAGGTAAGTGACAGGGACAAGATCAACAACAGCAATGACAGGGCTAAATCTTTATCCAGGATGCTTCTCTTCCATCCAGTCTTCCCATTCTTTTGGTTTAAGTTCACTCTGCAAAAACCAGTAGGCAGAAAGCTATGGGAAGCATTTGGGGCAAGAAAAAATCCATTATCTTGCAGGCCTCTTCATATACAATTAATCTATATAAACTTAAGATCTTTTCAGAGATATGAAATCTTTCCTTTGCATTTGAAAGGGCTTCTCTTTATGGTTCAATGTCTCCTCCTCTTAGGACCTTTAAAGTTGAAATCTAAATAGAGCACACCTTCTAGGCTGTTGTCCTATTGCCAGACACATCTCCATAAGGATTGCATCCTTGGATGAGGACTATTATGTGAAGACTGGAAGTAGGGCTGATGGATCATGGGATGCTGTTAGTTCTGGGGTTCTTGAGTTTTCCTTCCTAGCTCTGGCAGTTGGTGGCAGTAGAGTTGGCAGGAAGTAACAGGCCTCTTCTGTGCTAGAACACTAGTCTCCATAATGGTTCTGGGATTCTGATTGAAAATAGGAATGGTCTTGGAATGACCTGGGTGAAAGAGATCATTTATGTTGAATTCATTTCAATTGGGAAGGAGATACTGCTACTCAGAGGAGCTGATGATTAAAGGTTATTAAAGGACCCGAGGGAGAGAGGGAGAATTAAAAAACTGGTTTTCAGGGTACATGCTGCCTGGAATTCCCTGGAACAGAATCCAATAGGTAAAACAGGAAACTAAAAAGGACATACTCTGAGCCAGAAGAAGTAGCATATACCTATAACCCTGCTTCTAGGGAGGCAGAGGCTCTTAGATTGACATCCTCTCCTCTTCTCCCTCTATATTTTTTCATTTGTCGATCTCATCAGTTCCAATGAATTCAATTATCTCCTCTCTGCTAATGAGTCTCAAAATCTACTTATCCAGCCCTCACTCTCTATTGACCTCCAGTCTCTCATCTCTAACTGGCTTCAAAATGAATGTCCTATAAAAATCTTAAACTCAACATTTGTAAAACTGAACCTATTATTCCCTCTACTCCCTAACCTTTTCTTCCTAATTTCCCAATTATTATTGAAAGTATCATCCTCCTCCCAGGCACCTGTGCTCACAAACTGAATGACATCCTATTCATCCTTTACTCCATACTCAATCTGTTGCCTTGGCCTTTCAATTTTACCTTTGCCACATCTCTCTCTTATATATTCCCCCTTCTTTCCTTTGATCCTACTTCTACCCTGGCATATTGTCTCATTGCCTCACATTTAGATCATTGTAATAAATAATGTGTTGTCTGGTCTTGTGAAAATGGATATGCTGATTTTTCTCATGTAGCATGAGAAATGTGGAAATATGTATAGAAGGATTGTACAGGTTTAACATATATTGGATTACTTGCTATCTAGGAGAGGGAGTGGGGAAAAGAGGAGGGAAAAATTCATAACACAAGGTTTTGCAAACAAGGGTGAATGTTGAAAACTATATATATTTTGAAAATAAAAGCTATTATTTAAAAAACAAAAATGGATATGCTAACACCTTGATTTGCTTGAGCTCCACCCCCATCCCAGTTATGCAATTAACTGAGAACTGTATTAGAATTGGTTGTATTAGCTTAAATACATAGTGACTTGACTTACCAACCATCCTTTGCTATGAGTGAGAATAAACTCAGTTGAACATAGAGCAAATCAGCAACTTTGAAGCCAATTAAGCTCATACCAGCCTTGAAGAAAATACTGAGTCATTTGATGATTTATGGATCTTTAAGAGACATCCTTATCTTCAGCGACTCCCCTAACTGTTGGTTGTGGGTTTCTCAGATATATCCTATCTTATTGTTGTTTTCAGACCTTGAACAGGCAGGACTGCTTATCATAAGGAATGCCTTCTGATTTGTAGGTCAAATGGGACTCCCCACCTCATTCATTTCTAGGACCTACCCAGTTTCTGCTTCTTTCCCCAGTTCTTTTCCTTCCTTTGAAAAATCTCTCTTACTGGACTGTGAACTCTGAGATCAGGGAATATTTTTTACCTTTCTTCAAATTCCTAGTACTTAACACAGTGCTTGGCACATAGCAAGAACTTTAAAAAGGTTGATAGATTGAGTCTCAGAATTCTTAGCTGCAATAGACTAAAGCTCATTGAGTATCTACACTAAGTTTGATACCAAAATAGTGAGTCCTTAGGCATGCGAAGGAGGCTTAATGCTTGAGGAAAGGTGAAAACAGCAGGAAAAGTTCCTAGTTGATCAGCAGTGAGATTAGACCCTATGAGTTATCACTGTGTTTTCAATCTAGATTTTAAAAAAAGGAAGACAATCTCTCTCTCTCTCTCTCTCTCTCTCTCTCTCTCTCTTTCTCTCTCTCTCTCTCTCTCTCTCTCTCTCTATATATATATATATATATATATACATATAATAATAAATTATGTATAATATAAAAATATGTAAATATATATGTATAAAACACTCTGAAGGAGAACCATGGGATTAACAAGATAGTAGTATGTGTTAATGCATCTAAATGGTAGAAAACAATGGCATCATACTCCCTATCATGTTACCTCTTCATGTCTTACCTGTTCCCTTCTAAGTCATTCCCACTGCACATACACATTCCTTACATCCCTTTCCCATCACTAACCTGGATCCTTTCTCAGAGGACTTCCCTCTCAACTAGTAGTTTCTTATACTGATAGGACCTAGCCATCTAATCCCTACCTCCAGAGATAGTATCAAATGTTTTCCTTCCCTAGGATATTTATGTTTTAATAGGTGTTTCTGAGAACAAACAGACTTTTAAAATTCCTGAAAAGACTTGTGGTAACTGGTGCAAAGTGAAATGAGCAGAATCAGGAAAACATTACACACATCAACAATATTGTATAATGATCAACTATATATAACTTGGCTCTTCTCAGCAACAACAAGACAAGTACAAAGATTCACAAAGGAAAATGCTATTCATAGCTAGAAAAAGAATTGATGGATTTTGAATGCAGATTGAAGCAATTGTTTTCATTATTACATTATTCTTTCTCATGGTTCGTTTTGCTTTCTTTTCTTTTGATCTGTTTCTTATTTCACAACTGTGATTAAATAAAAATGTTTTACATGATAGCACGTTTATAAACTATATCAAACTGCCTACCATCTTTGGAAGAGGGGAGTGGAAGGAAGGAGAAAATTTGGAACCCAAAATTTTTTTAAATGAAAGCTAAAAATTTTCTTGACATGTAACTGGAAAAAAAATACTATTTAATTAAAAAAAAAAAAAAAGAGTCTCTGAGAGACAAACTTCTCCCTTTCAAGTGGAATTTTAGGCACAATTCCTGATCCTTTGGGAAAGGTGTGATCTTACACCCTTCAGACTATATTATGGTATACAATTAGCTGCATGTTCTGACAGACAGCTTGTTGTAATGAAAAGATCACTGTTTTGTTGTTAGTCATTTCAGTCAGTTTCAATTCTTTGTGATTCTATTTGGGATTTTCTTGACAAAGATACAGGTGTGGTTTAACATTTCCTTTTGTAAGTGAGAAGGAACAGGACATTGAGTAGATGCCCATCATTTGGAGAATGGAGAGATAAGTTATGGTATATGAATATAATGGAATATTATTGTTTTATAAGAAATGATGAGCAGACCAATTTCAGAAAAGCTTGGAAAAAATGTATATGAACTGATGTTGAATGAAGTGAGCAGAACCAGGAGAACATCATTCATTGTTGATTAGGTGATGATCAACTTGGCTCTTTTCATAAGGTGATTTAAGTCAAAAGACTTATGAAGGAAACTACCATCCAAATCCAGGGAGAGAATTATGGAGACTGAATGTGAATTGAAACATAATATTTTCATCTTTTTGGGTTTTTTTCCCTTTTTGTGTTTTTTCCCTTTTGATCTGATTTTTTGTGCATAAGTAATATGGCAATATGTTAAGAAGAATTTTATATGTTTAGCCTATATCAGTTTGCTTGCTGTCTTGGGTAGAAGGAGGTCAGAGGAGAGGGAGAAAAATCTGGAACACAAAGTTTTACAAAGGTGAATGTTGAATACTATCTTTCCATGTATTTGGAAAAAATAAAATACTATTAAAATAAAAAAGGAAAAAACGATTTCCTTTCTTATTTTACAAATGAGAGAACTAAGACCAACATGTTTAAGTGACTTGCCCAGGGTCACACAGCTATTAAGTGTCGAAGGCTAGTTTTGAACTCAGGAAAATGAATCTTCCTGATTCCAGGCTCAGCCCTCTATTCACTAGGCCATCTACCTACCAAGGTCACTAGATTAGGGCTAAAATATATGGATTCAATTCAGCTACGTATTACCTTTAACTTTAATTTTCTTTTCTGTGTCTTTAATAGTTGTGCCTGCTATATCTGTGAGGGAGATTTTAGGACAAATTTTAAGAAGTGAAATAAAGTGATAAACTATTTGGATCTCAATTATCTCATATGTGAAATGAAGACAATAAGCCCTGCCCTGCCTTCCTCACAGGGTGGATGTGAGGACTCAGGATGTGAATACATTTTGATAATTATTAAAGCCATGCCATAATAAATACATAAGATTATCATTGTTGAGAGGGCATATAAAGCAGATGCCCAAGAAGAAGGATTGTAGGTTCTGGGAAAAAAAAGCCTCTCCTCCATCAGACTTTATTGCTATCAATTCTTAGAGCTTTCTACATTCAATATTCCAAGAGGCAGAAACCTTGAAGGAGCAGAGAACAAGCTATCTTTTCTATTTGAGATAATCAGGAAATTCCTCTTCAAAGTATATCTCCCTACTCCCCCGCAATGTGTCCAAGCTCAAATATTTATTTTTTCCTGCTTTCTGCCCCAAACCTGTCTGGGTTAGCAAGACCCCACTGAAAGAAAACACAGTGTGCAGGACAGAGAATGCTGGGATCCAGGAGGGTCAGGGTTTCCTTTACAGAAGGCATTGTTTTTACTGAATGTCCTGCTCTCCAATCTGGATTCAACCTTTGACCGGGTTAAAGTGACCTCTTTAAGTAGCCCAGTCTTATTCTCAATTGATGTGGATTGTATTAGTAGAAACAGAAAAGGGACCAAAAAGACTTAGAAGTGAACTAGTCCATTAGTAGGGGTTTTGGAGATGGAGAAATTGAAGCCCAGAGAGAAGTCACTTACAGGAGGTCCCCCCCTCACTTCCAATCCTGTCCTTTTATTACTAAGGTAGGCTAATTCCAAATGAGCTGATGCTTAGGAGTTACCACTGGGTGAACTTGCCCAGAGATGCAATTAGTAATCCTAATACCTGAAGAAAATTAATTTGAAAGAGAAAAGGAGGAAGTTGGCAGCAGAAGAGAAGGTACGGATGTCTCATTGCGGTTGCAATGGAAAAAAAGGAGATACTATTTCCCAGAGGAAACTAGGTAGTTCAATAGATAGAGCACTGGGCTTGAAATCAAATTCCCCCTCAGCTTTGTGAGGTTCGAGAAGTCACTTAACCTTTAGTTGCCTTAAAGCACTGGGTAAGGAAATAGTAAATCACTCTCTTTGCCCAGAAAACCCCAAGGACAGCATTGGCATGGTATGGTCCATGGGCTCATGAAGAATCAAACATGACTGAACTACAATAATTTTCTAGAGAAGATAGCCCACACTTCTATAGAAGTGAAAACAAGCTTTTGCATAGGGATACCACAAGATACCATCAGAAATGGCAGTTGGTAATATTTGCAAACCTGTTCACTCTAACAAAGAAATGGATCGAAACTGTTGGGGTGGAGGTAGAATTAACAATACTTGGCAATGGATTCAATATGTGGAGAAATAATGAAGAGTCAGGGATGACTGAAGTTTTGGACTTTGGTGATTAGAAGGAAATTGGTATTCTCCTTAGTAAGGTAAGTTATAAAGTTATTTTGCATACTGTGCCTAAATTAATGGAGTCTAAAATCAAATTTAACATTTTGGAGTTCCCACATCACTGTTGTATTTTGAGCATGTAGATTATTAAAATCCCTAGATCTTTTTCAGATGAGTGGTTTTTCAAACTATACCTTGCCCATTTTGTACTTGTGAAGTTGATTTTTTTAACCTAAGTGTTGATCCCTATTATATTTCATCTTATTAAATTCAACCCAATGTTTCAGACTTTTAAAGATAGTGACACTGCCATCTGGTATGTTAGCTTTGCTTCCCAGTTTCATGTCATCTGCAAATTTGATAAGTATACTTCTGTGTTTTATTCAAATCTTTGATAAAAATTCAGTAAGGCATAGGGCCAGCAACTCAAACTGTCTCATTAGAGTCCATAGTTGAATTTTCAAGGCTAGCTTTTACACCTTGAAAATCAAGAAATATTAAAAACTAGGATTTAATTGACTGTGTCATTATTGTCGACTTAAGAAAGGGATAGAGAAATTTTTAATGTAGATTTAATTTTAAAATGTGTAATCAGTACATTCCCCCTCTCACTCTTCCACCCCCCATCCCCACCAAGAGAGCTGATTGTTAAACATTTAATGTCACATGCTTCAGGCTAACTCCAAATACTTGGGGCACCCCATTAGGGACCAAGGCAACTTTGGCCCTTTGATGACTTTGGGTACAGCTATTGAATCAGTTTGGAATCCACCTGATAGTATTATTCTCTGACCTCATTTCTCCATTTTTTGTCTAGGAAGAGACTGGGAGATTTTGTCAAATGCTTGACTAAAATCTAAGTGAGTGATATTTATGCCATTCCCCCAAATAGGGCTTGATGAAGTCATGCTTGTGATCACTGCTTCTGTTTCTAGATGCTTACTGCATCTTTAATAATAAGCTCTTTAACTTTTCTAGTTATCAAAGTCAAACTCACTGCCTAAAGTTCAGACTGTATTCACTTCCCCTTTTTGAAATATTTATCCTTATTCACATCTCTCGTATTTTTAGTGAGTTTTCAAAGATGCTAATAATAAATTGTTAAGGACCATACCTAAGTGAAGGGACAAGTCAATTCTCTGAGAGCCTCCACAATTGTGAATCATAACAACTCTAAAGGAATTGCAAAGTAACCTTTACTGACACAGGTGTTCCTTGTGGATTGGGAACGAAATAAATTGGAGGCAAGAGGGAAGAGGAGAGAGGTCAGAGAATACAACTGCCTCAAAGGCGGTTGCGTTCTCTGACCTCTCAGTCTTCTTGTATCATCCTCTCACGTGAAGAGATCCATTCTACAGATCTGAGACCTCCAGCAGCCACTGGCAGGTGGCTCCCGTTATCACACAATAAATAGCTAATTTTTACATATAATAACTACTATGTGCCAGATACTAAGCAAAGCACTTTACAAATATTATTTCCTTAGATTCTCACAACAACCCTGGAATGAGGTGCTATTATAATCCATATTTTACAGTTGAAAAACTGAGGCAAAAAACAGTTGAGACTTACCCAGGTTCACACAAGAAGTGTCTGAGGCTGAATTTGAACTCAGATCTTCCTGTCTCCAAGCCCAGCCCTCTATCCATTGAAACATCTAGTTGCCAAGTTCACTGTTTTTTTTCAGTAGGTGGATATAGCCACTAGGCATGGTGATTTAAATTCACTAAGAAAGGTAGGATCTCTTTTACTATCTCAATCCTTACCTTGGATATCAAAATGCTAATAGCCATTTTTTTTTTGCCCAGAATCACAAGGTGATAAGGAGCAGAGATGGAATTGGCAACTAGGTAGCATGATGAATAGATCCCTGGACTTGTAGTCAAGAAGATTTGAATTTAAATTCTGGGTTTAAAATCTACTAGCTGTGTAACTGAATAAATCTAGCTTTCTCAGATTCATTTTTCTCAGTGGAAAAAATAGATAATAATAGCATATTATTAATAAGAATCAAATGAGATAATATATGTGTAATACTCCCTTTAAGTGTTGTTACTGATTTGTTTATTGAGATTTATAAGAAAAAAAGTTACTGAAGTAATTACTTCTTGATTGAGAATTCTGAGACAAGTTGATGATGGTTTTTGAATGTAACAATCTATAGTAAGGCAAGGAGATTAAGGTTCCAAAGCCGTTCTATAATTATAGGCAAATATGATTTATCAAATTGTCGACAGAAATAGAATTTGGTGACAAATCATAAGTCAAGGTAAGGTCATTCATAGAGATGATTCAGAGTTTGGGCCTAGAACAAGAAAGGAGAAAAAGGATAGATTTCAAAATTATAAATTTGAAGCTGGAAGTGATGGATATTACTACTGCTGCCTGAGCAGAGGAACAGCTTGGAAGCAGATCATCAGAGAAGATATTCAGTGGATCAAATAGTTTTGAGGCATCATTCCCAGTGTGGTGTCAGTTAAGTACATTAGCAGTGGAAGCATCTATTCAATACATCTTCCATTATAATTAATGAAAGATGTTCATCAAGGACCTTTTTTCAACACTACCTAGGCAGAAAGTGAACAATAAAGTTTATAATTTTAGAATTATGAGTTAGCCTAGGAGTTTTTCTCACTCATGTTCATTCCTCCTTGGATGGTTTTTATGAACATCTGCTCACTCTTACCCACAGATTTTAAGTTTATTAGATGGGGAGTTGGAATCATGTTTGTGTGTGGATTGTGATTTATCTATTATTTATGCATTTGCCTTAATACAGATGAGTCATATTGTTATTGCTTTGTTTTTCTTTGTTAAATTATGCTTAAGATCTAAAAGCATCATTATTATATACATAGAAATTTATCAATGGGGTCTCAAGAAGTAAAGTAGTAGCTTGAGAAAATATGTTCCCCTCATCCCAAAAGGGAGAATTCCTTTGAGAGAATTTGAGAGTAAATAGTGGTGTTCTTTCTTTGAGGGTTGTTCTTCCAGTGTGAGAGCAGGTTAGAGTAACAGAGCTCCCAAAAAAGTGAATAGATTTTCACATGCCCATATGAGAGATATAAGGAATTGTATAAGAAATATAGAGGGAAGAGGTATGTCCCAGTGATTGTTATATATGTTTAATGGTTTACGAACCTTTAAGCGTTAAATAAATGCTTTGATCTTTATAATCATCAATATCATTATTATAACCCAGATTCTCTATTCCAAATCCAGCATTTTTTCCATTTATGATAGGATAAGACATTTAAAAATTATCTTGTGAGCAATGGAGAGCAAATGAAGGTATTTGAGTAGGAGAATGTGAGAAAACAGTATTATTTGAAAAGAAACTATCCTAGGATTCAGGAGAAACTGCAAGTTATCAGGCAGTGCTTCTCTGGTTAAAATGTACCAAGTAAGCTCAGGAGGGGAAAAAGAAAAAAACTTGTTGAGGAGTAATGAAATAATTTCCTCCCCCTTATCTTCCCAAGAATGATAAACTAAATGCTGTCCTCACTCCTCACTGCACTCCCTTCATCCTGCTCTCAAAGACTATTCAGACAAGTGACTAGTCTAGAGGGATAATTAGAAAAGGGATTAAGGATTAATCCTTCTGGGGTGAATAAATCTAAGATCCTCAAGTGACTCAATTATCCTCTCCATGAGCAAGGGAGGTCGGAAGAGGGGCTCTTAGAGCAGCCTTGCTCCCTTCTCTTGATTAGGGCCTGTGAGTCATGATCTTCAGATTGTATTTCTGGCTGGGAATTTGGGACCATGCAAAACAGTTTCTCTTTCCCATGACAATCCTTCAAATCCTTAAGATCATAGGATTTTAGAGTTTGAAGGAACCTTTGAGATCATTTAGTTCAATTCCCTTATTTAGTAGATGAGACAACTGAGAAATGAAGTCTTTTGCTCTGGGTCACAAAGAAAGTGTCATGACTAAGACCTGAAACCAAGCTTCCTGACTTACAAATCCAGAGAACTCCTTAGCATGGTGCTACTTTAAAGGTAACTTTCTTGTACCCCAGAGTCTTCTCTAAGCTAAACATCCCTGTTTCTTTTAGCTGATCCTACAGCATGGGTAGAGGCCTCTTGCCATCACCTCTGGTTGCACATCAGCTTTTTAACATTTTTCTTTTTCTCCCCATTTATAATTCTATGATTCTCTCTCTTTTTTTTTTTTTACTCTCAATAGTATCTTATTTTCCCAAATATATGCAAAGATAGTTTTCAGCATTCATTTTTGTAAGATTTTTGAGTTCCAAATTTTTTCTCCCTCCCTTCCTTACTTCCCCCTTCCCCAAGATAGTATGCATTCTGATATGTCATATATATGCAATACTTTTAAATAAACTTCCATATTGTTCATGCATTACAAGAAAAATTTTACCAAAAGGGAAAAATACACAAGAAAGAAAAAGCAAACAAATAAGTAGCAGCAACAACAACAAAAGATCAAAATACTATGCTTTGATCTACCTTCAATTTCCACAGTTTTTTCTCCAAGTTCATTGGAATTGTTTTGGATCACCACATTGGTGAGAAAAGTTGATCATTACATAATCTTGCTGTTACTGTGTACAATGTTCTCCTGGTTCTGCTCACTTCACTGAGTATCAGTTCATGTAAGTACTTCCAAGCTTTTCTGAAATCAGTCTGTTCATCATTTCCTATAAAATAATAATATTCCATTACATCCATATATCATAATTTATTCAGCATTTCCCAATTGATGGGCATCAACTCAATTTCCGATTCCTTGCTACTACAAAAACAACTGCTACATTTGTATATGTGTGGGTCTTTTTTCCTCTTATGATATTTTTGAAATATAGAACCAGTAGTGACACTGCTGAATCAAAGGGGTATACACAATTTTATAGCTCTTTGGCCATAGTTCCAAATAGCTCTCTATCATGGTTGGATCATTTCACCTCCATCAACAATGTATTAGTATTCCAATTTTCCTACATCCCCCCAATATTTATCGTAATCTTTTCCTGTCTTTTTAGCCAATAGGATAGGTGTGAAGTAGTATTTCAGTTCAACATTCTTCTTAGAATGTGGCATCCAGAATGAACATAATATTCTTTATGAGGCTCAAAACAAGGGAAAATCTCAGCAAGACCACACACCTCACCCACACCTTTATTTTCTTGCTTCTATTATCACAGCTTAAGCTCATATGATTATTTCATTCTCATCTTTTTCAAATGTGTACAGATCAAAATAATCCTGGGAAAATTAGCTATCCTGCTATTCTTTTATATTTACATTCCATATTCTGTGGAATTTTGAATACCTGGGGAAAATGAATGAATAAGTAAACAAGTTAAGTATTGAGATGTGATATCTTTTTCTGTAGGCTCACTGTAAGCATCTTTGGAACTACTCCAGTTGACAGGATGGCAAGAATGATGTAATGATATGGTAGTGATGGTATTCAGTTGTTTAACTCATGTTCAATTCTTCATTATCGCATTTTTCTTGGTTTTCTTGGTGAAGATATTGTTGTGGTTTGCCATTGCCTTTTTACACATGAAGAAACTGAGGCAAACAGAATTAGGTGATGTCAGCTAGTGCTTGAGGCTGAATTTGAATTTAGGAAGTCTTCCTGATTCCTGGCCCAGCACTTAATCCACTGTGCTATCTAGCTGCCTATAATGATATATACTTTTTCTTATTGCCACACAACTTTGATGTATTTTATTAAAATTCCTTATATTTTGAAATCTTTTCATCATATGTAGTTTTAAGATTGTGAGAATTTGATGTGAGATTTTGTCAATCAATGAATTAATCAACAAGTTTTAAGTGCCTATTATGTGTTGGTACTGTGCTAGGTTCAAGGAATAAAATAAGATCTATTTGAAAGGAGGTTACATTCTAATAAAGAAGAAAACAAGCACATATATAAAAGCAAAATGTAGTTAATAGATATTCAAGATATCTATATCTATCTACATGTATGTGTGCATATAGATAGATAGATAGATAGATAGATAAATGTATATCTGTGACACCTACTTGTATAAACAAATGATGTAATCCCAGTAGGTACCATAGTGAAAAAAGCACAATGGACAGAGTTCAGTAAAACTCAAGTTCATATATAGCCTCAGACAATTATTAGCTATGTGACTTAAGGCAAGTCACTTGATCTCTGACTGCTTCAGTTTTCTCATCTGTAAAATGGGGATAATAACAGCACCCACTTCCCTGAGTTGTTGTGAGGATAAAATAAGATAATAATTATAAAGTACTTTCCAAATCTTAAAGTATGGTACGTAAATGCTAAGAATGATGATGATTGATTGATTGATGATGATGATGATATGCAAACAGAAGGTAGTTTAGGAGAGAGGCCACTAGAGGGAGTCTAGGAATGATGATGATGATGAGATGATGATGTAGTTAAAAGGTAATTTAGGAGGGAGGTCATAGTATTTGGAGAAATCAGGAAAGGCTTCATGAAAAAAATAGGGTTTAAATTGTGTCTTAAAATAAGAGAGGAACTCTAAGAGGCTGAAATAAGGAGAGTGACTTTCTGGAATGGAGAGAAAGTGTATTACAGCCCAGGGCAAAGGCTCAGAGATAGAAGATGATATTCTGTTTGTGAGGAACACAGAGAGTGAGTTTGGCTGGAAGAATAGAAGGGAAAATAATGATATCCAAAGGAAGTATAGGTTGGGGCCAGATTATATAGGGATTTAAAAGTGAAATGGGGGGGGGGGTTGTGTTTATCCTTGAGGTAATTGGAAACTATGGAAATTAATTGAGTAAGGAAGTCATATGGTTGCATGGATTTAGTAAAGATTACTTAGATGTAAGGATGGCCTGAAGCATATAGACAAATTAGGAAATTCTTGCAATAATCTAGGTTGGAGGGGTAACTAGATGGTACAGTGGATAGAGCACTGGACCCAAAGTTAGGAGGACCTTGGTTCAAATCTGAATTTGTGAACTGTGTAATCCTGGGCAAATCACTTAACCCCAATTACCCCACCCCCCAAAAAATAATCTAAACTGGAAATAAATGGTAGCCGTGTATTTGGAGAAAAGGAATTGAATAGGAGAAATGTTATAAAGGAAGAAATGGAAAGATTTAGCAACTTATTAGATATTTGATGTGAAAGAGAGTAGAGCCAAGGATGACACTGAGATTGCAAAACTGACTGGAGGAATGATGGTTCCTTCTACAAATATAGGAAAGCATGGAAGTAAGAAAGGTTTTGGGGAAAGATGATGATTTAAGTTTTGAATACGTTGAATTTAAGATGTCTTCAGGATATCCATTTGAAATGTTCAATAGGCTATGGGCGATACAAGACTAAAGCTTAGAGAAAAGATATAGTATCTAAGTATAACTAAGAAAGTATAACTGAATAGGTAGGAAGCAAAATAAGATAACATAGTATCACCAAAACTTGGAGAGAAAAGAGTATACAGGAAAAGAGGGTGGGCAGCAGGATAAAATGTAACAGGTAGGTTAAGAAGGATTAGAATATTGTTCATAAATCTTTATACATTAATATTTATATCCTGGTGATTGTGACTAACAGTTCTGTCTGTGATAATACTTCAGTACAATCTGGTTATTAAATTTTCAAATAACCTGTGTTTATAATATGGAGATTTG
Source organism: Antechinus flavipes (assembly GCF_016432865.1). NCBI lineage: Eukaryota > Metazoa > Chordata > Mammalia > Dasyuromorphia > Dasyuridae > Antechinus > Antechinus flavipes. The sequence goes on along the minus strand of NC_067398.1, from coordinate 229,805,648 downwards.
TCTTTTTTTTTTTTTTTTTTTTTTTGCTGAGGCAATTGGGGTTAAGTGACTTGCCCAGGGTTACACAGCTAGGTAGTGTCAAGTGTCTAAGGCCACATTTGAACTCAGGTCCTCCTGAGTTCAGGGCTAATGCTCTAACCACTGCGTCACCTAACTGCCTCCATAATCTTTTACTTTTGAAGCACACTGAACTTCTTGTATATAATTCTGCTGTTTTTCTAAACATTCAATAAGTGCTAGATATTTGTGACCTTAGGTGATATTGTATATAGTTGTATAGTTCCTGCCATTTCTTTGCATAATCACCTGCAAGGTATTTTGATAAAGAATTAGGAACTAGAATGTACCAGGTAGATCAACAAATACAGACCAAAAGCTTTGGAACCAGCAATAATCCCCAGATTACTGACTGATCTGCTTCCAACTCTTCCCTTTCCTACTCCTACTCCTATCTCAAGAAAAGTAATCTTTATGAAGAAAATGCCTTCCATCTCTGCTGCTACCAATTCCAATTGTTGCCTATGTGTCTAAAGAAGAAACATGAGGGGGCAGCCACGCTGATTCTCAAACCCTCCTTACCACATTGGCTGCCACCTCTCCTCAGGGTCTGGTGAGAAAACTAAAGATCTGGTGCTGAACCTATGATTATGAATGCTACTTAGCTCTACTTCCAGCCCAGCTTCTAGAAACTATCATTGAAGGGATCATTCCTAGAGAAGAGGCTTGCCCTCCCTCCAGTACCAATCTCCAACTAAATGTCATCTTCAGGAAGGTAAGTTCAAGAGTCCCAAGAATACCAGCAGCTCATAGACCCCACTCGCTTTCAGTCCAAAACTATGAACATTTTCCATAGGAGAAACTTGTGGAAATGAAACCTGTCACCCTGCTTCCTCAGTAGCCAAGCTACTGAAGACCCAATTCTGAAAGCCAGAGTCTTTGGAATTGCCAAAGGTTCACCAATTGCATATATGTGTGTGTGTGTGTGTGTGTGTGTGTGTGTGTGTGTATTCCAATGGAAATGACACTAAAGATGTTCTCTGCTTTACTGCTATACTATAAAGATAGAACCATTGGGTCTTTCTATCTATCCTGCAGCTGAACTTCCTATAAGCTCCTTGAGAGCAAGGATTGTCTTTTTTTTTTTTTTTTTTTAATTTTATTCTCAGCACTTAGCACATATCATACACATAGTCAGTATATGGTACTTAGTAAAAGGTTTTCTACTCATTCATTCTATTTAGAGTGGACAATGTAAGGCTAGATTAGAACCAAAATAGCTAGAGCTTTGTGCTATGGAGATTTGGAGATTTCTTTGATTGAAGATAAAAATAAAAAAGAGGTATTCTGCCATCTCTGGATCCTACTCCTGGAACATGAATATTATCAGTGTTACAGACAAGTTCAAGATACCTTCAATCCCAGTTATTGCCCTTAATTCCACCTTTCTAGAGTCAGATTTTTATTTGTATAGTTGGATATAACAAGAACGATAAGAACAATATCTAAGAATCTCTTGTCATAGAGGTTTGGCTAGTTCTATCCCTAAAAAGGCAATAAAACTGTCCTAGTGACTTAATTGGCTCAGGCTCAAGTTGACTCAGCTTCTTTTTTAAATTATTATTATTATATTATTTTATTTTCAAAACTTATGCATGGGTAATTTTTTCAACACTGATCCTTGCAAAACCTTCTGTTCTAAATTTTCCCCTCCTTCTCCCCATCCCCTCCCCTAGATGACAGGTTTGACTCAGCTTCTTGATTGCCTAAGTGCATAAAAGAGTTCAGCTCTTAGTGGAGTCAGTGCCCTTATGATTTAGTGAATGTCCAGCAGAAATATGATTCACCATACTCTGACCTGCTGACTAGATGTGTTTTTTCTATGAAGACAAATTTCCCTAGCCTAGTGTTGTACCCTTTCTGAGAATTCTTTCCATGTGAACTTTTTGTTCATTGTTAAATGAATGTTTCATCTCAATCCGATATATCACCTGAGCTACCAAATTAGCCAGATTAATGTCTAGAATATTATGTTTGGAAATATTTGGGCAGTATTTGAACAAAATGTTATTGTTGCTCACATCATGACTGAAATAATGTAAATACAGATTATAGATCAATAGTATGACAGTCTAGAACCCTATGTGCCAAGGGCCTTTCTGGTGGCTTTTGGAGAATCTCTCAAGAGATCAGAAAGAAAGGGCTCCACCAATATGAAGCAAGTATCTAGGTAAACTTTAAGGGACAAGGCAACATAAAGAAAGCACTAGGGATCACAACAGAGTATTTTCACCTTTTTTGTTATGGTTTGCTTGCTTTTTTCTCATTTTCCCCCTTTTTGATCTGATTTTTCTTGTGTAACATAATAAATGCGGAAATATGTATAGAATAATTGTACATGTTGAAAATATATTGGATTCCTTGCTGTCTAAGGAAGGGGGAAGGAGAAGAGAGGGAAAAAATTTGGAACACAAGGTTTTGCAAGCTTGAATGTCAAAAACTATCTTTTCATGTATTTTGAAAATAAAAAGCTATTGTTAAAAAAAAAAGCAGTAAGTTGAGTTCTCACTGGTGACTGTTAATAATTCTAGAGACAATGGATTGCCAATAAAAAGAAATGAAACTAAACTGGCTCAACACATTTAACAGCTAGAGACAAAGAACTTGGTTTTTATTTGTTTTTAATCATATGTGCCAAAAATTGTATTGAGCATTGGGAATACAAAGAAAGATAAAAGTTCATGCCCTCATGAAGCCCATATCCTTTTTATTGATCTCTTATGCCATTTCTTACAAAGAAGTTGTTAGCAGAAATGTACTATTTTCTCATACCATTTTCCATTGTCCTTTGGGGCATTTGTTTTCCATTATCTATGTTTTCTATGATTCACAGCCATCTATCAGTCAATAAGTAAGCATCTGTGAATCATTCATTATGTCCTAGATACTGTGCTAGGGATATAAATACAAAAGTCAAATAGTCTTTGCCCTTAAGAAGCTTATATTCACATGGGAAAATATAATATGTTTAAAATAAATACATTTAGAAAATATACAAAATAAAGGCAAAATAATTTCAAGGAGGAGAAAGACTCACTCAGGGTAGATTCAAGAAAGACCAAGTGAAGGAGATGAGCCTTGAGTTGAGCCTTGAATAGAGATAAAGGTTTCCACAGGTGGAAAGGGGAGCTGAGGTAATATTCAAGAAATATGGAATATATAATACAAAAGAACATAGGACTAGAACATGTAAAAATACAGAAGTGAAAGAAGCTTCTATTGGAACCTTTGACATTATCTTTGGTGAAGATAGGAGGAGATCTTGGTTTTTAAAGACATGAAGACCAAGGGGCTGCTGATAAAAATAAAATATGGCATGATGAAAGCAAAGATTACTAGACCCTAAGCAGACATCTTAAAATCATGATCAGGAAGTTTTGTGCCACAGTTCTCTTTTATGGTCCTGAATCGGTTTCCCTAATTGTCCTGCCTCAGATTCCTTGAATTGTTCTGCCTCAGTTCCTAATTGTTCTGCTCACTCCTGCAATACCACCTATCCCTCCTAATCATGATGATCCAGGTATCTTAGACATCATCAGAATGTTCAGTGCTTCTCCCCATTCCAACTTATCAGAATGTCTTGTACCTCCCCCCACCCTGTCAGAACTAGATTAATGGTCCATTCCTGCTCTCAGTGTTCTGACTTTGCCCCTGCCTTGGTTTACCTCTGTAACTGAGCCGTGTGTATATATACTTCTTGGGAAGCACACATTTGCTGCTGGATGCTTTGGACATCAATCCTGGGGGCAGCATGCCCCCAGCACAATCTCTCTCTTTCAAATAAATTATTAAAAACTCTAATTTCCAGGAGATCCTGGATCAAAAGGTATGCACAGTTTGATAACTTTTTGAGCATAGTTCCAAATTGTTCTCCTGAATGATTGGATCCGTTCACAACTCCACCAACAATGTATCAGTGTCCCAGTTTCCCATCCCCTCCAACATTTGTCGTTATCTTTTCCTGTCATCTTAGCCAATCTGCATGTCATGGTCTTTAAAAACCAAGATGTAATGGAAATAAAAGAGGCCCAAATACTTTAGCCTATCAGCTCCCTTTACATCTCTGAAGAAGGCATATGGGACCTGGCAGCTTATTGAGGAGTATAGAGAGCTGGACAAAATTATCATATTTATTACCACAGCTATTACAAACTTGGTCAGGGTGGTAAAACATATAATCAAGACTCCAGGTGAGTAACATGGGGCTATCAACCTCACCAACTCTATTTTCTCTTTTCCTATAGTTTAAACTAGTCAGGATTCATTAGCCTTCATCTTAGAAGGACTTTATTATTGTTCCCTAGGGCTACTTTTAATGGGCAAGAACTAAAAGAGGCATTGATGTACACCATTGATGACATAACATTGACCAGCCTAGACAAGGTCACGGTGACCAAAGCAACATGTGGGAAATCAACTCTAAAAAATTCACAGTCCAAACTATAAAGCCAAGTTTTTAGAATACACTTGATTGGAGAACCTAGTGGTTCCAGATTATTCCAAAATAAGCTATTGACACTCATTCCCTTACAAAGTAAAAAGGGAGCCCAGTGGCTTCCTAGATTGAAAAGAATATGGAAAATGACTACAGTAGAAAAATAACTATCCTGTCTAACTGAATTCTATGTAAATGTAATGATCAAATTTAGTCCCCAAAAGAGACAGGGGAAAATGTAGTTTCCTCTGGTCCTTTCAGTTTCAGGGAGATTACAAATGGGGAAACTTACCTATATGGTCAGATTTGGTTTAAATCTTGCTATGTTTTCCTGAAGTGTTTTCCCCTCCTCTTTTTGAATTCTTTGTGACAAGGATAGGGGAAGATCATAGAATACATTCAGAAATGAAAGGAATTTTAAAACAAAATGTATTCATACCTTTACAAAATCTATAACTCTGTATCCTTCCAACAAAGTCCCTCCTTTCAATTAAAGGATGAGGGAAGGTGAGCAAACCTGAATTGATGTTCCCAATGCAATTATATATCAAGAAAAGAATAACATATAAATCAAACCAATCTGATTAAGAACTGGGAAACTCTGAATTTTGAACTCTTGGACATATCATTCCCTTTCCCTAGGTTTCAACTTCATTTCCTTTCAAAGATGACTGAGGGTTGGATTAATTCTTCTTCAGGAATTAACACACATTTACATACTCACATATGCAATTCCAAAATGCTGGGCCCAAAGAGTTCTTGTAGTTTAAAAGCATCTGGTGTTTCCTTATAGTTTCTGACTAGGGCCCTATGGCATTGCACACCAAAGGAATTCTTCCATTATGAAAGCCTTGTTCTTTCCTATTCTCTGTTGGCTAATAGGCAGCAGCACAATGAAGCAGTCCAGGAGGGAAAAGGAAATAGTTGATGCTATAAAAGATATAGTTTTATTATCCAAAAATCAGCTGATAAAGATTCTAATACTGAAGCAAAGGAGTGAAACTTCTCCTTTCCCTTCCTGAGACACATACTTCAAGTTGCCTTTTTGAGACTTTTTCTTTTGGGGGCTGCTCTTGGCCTCCACCAATACAAACATATACCATAACTACAACCCATGGATACCAACATTGGGGATCTACACTATCTAAATTTTCCTAATGGCACTTCCTTTGGGATAGGATTATAGAATTATAGATTTTAAATTGTAAGTTACTTCAAAATTCTCTAGTTCAACCCATTCATCTTCCATATGAGGAAACTGAGGACATGTGAAAGCAAGTGATAAGAAGTAAGTTAGGATTTAAACCAAAGTCCTTTGAATTTAGGTTTAGTGCTCTGAACTAAAAAAAATTTTTAAAGTATTTTACTGGAATTGTCCCTATTTTGTTTTTGTTTTTTGTTTTTTTTGTTTTGCAGCAGAGCTACTCATTGATACTCTGTCCATTATTCAGAGAGCTACTTTGGACACTGCATCCAGAAGAGAGTAGAGAGAATTATGTCTCTGGATACAATTGGACATGGACATGAACATAAAGAGGCAATGTTCAAGCAGTTTTAAAGGAGAGCTAGCTATGGATTCAAGAGAAAGTTAGCGCTGGAAATCACAAGATTGGAGATCAAAGTTAAGCTAAGGAGAGGACTAGACTCTGGAAATGCAGATGCCCAACAGCCATTGGACTCCAAGGAGCTTCATGAGGACTCCACAAGGAGAGAAAGAATATTGAAGCCCTACAGTATTGAGTATGTAAATTGTCTTGGCTAAATGTATTCCTCACATTTGGGTTTTGCTGTCTTTACACTTTAAATTTATACTTACTCTGCCTCCAAATTTGCAGGAAAGTTCCTCACATTTATGAGAGGCATATTTTATAGTTCCTTTTCTTACTTTATATGAAGTCTTAGTAAATATCTTTACTAAGAATTAATCATGTTAAGAGAAAGCATATTGATGAGGTATATATGAGGATATATATCATTTTAGAACCCACAGAATAATCCAAGAATTAGGGGAGTCCCAATGTGTAAGAGTGCAACTTGGAGAAATAGTCAAGAGAAAAGGCCACAAAAGGGATGCTTGGAGAGGTGAGGTGGGGGGAAAGATAAAGTTTGAAATAAATTGGATATAAAACAAAGGGCATCAACTAAAATAGGACAGATATTTTTGAAGCAAGAACAGTATCTTATGTTTGATAGGAGAAGTGTGGTACAAACCTGACAGCTATAGCTACTCAAAGGTTTAAAGCAATCTTTAACTAATCTTTAAACTAGAGGGTCTGAAGGTCTAATCATGAAATAAAATAGCTGGGAAGTAAGCACTATTCCATCTCCAAATTCCAAAAAATTCAGCTCAGATAGATCCCAGAAGAGAATCAGTGGATTTATAGAGATTTCATAAAAGATTCATTTCCTTTATGACTATTTTCCCTTGATAATCTACTGACGTTCTGATTCTGGCTGCTCTCCAGACCGCTAGTCAAAGAGACATTTGGCGTCACAACTATCCATGCTCTTCATCCACATCATTGAGAACAAATGTTCATGGCCCTAGAGAAAAAGGAGAGTCAGCAGCAGCTGAGCTTTCATGTTCATCTTCTGTTTTAGGTTAGGCAGAGAAGCAGTGCTGTATAATGAAAAGGCTGAGATGGAATGTGAGAGCCCCCATTTCCTTATTTTTATAATAACAGTGCCTAAGCTACTCACCTTGCAGAGTTGATGTAAGTATTCAGAATGGATTTTAATGTGCTTTGTAAATTGAATACAAATTGAGGTGACATTAATATTAGCTATCATTCCTTGTGGTCCAATTTGAAGGGCATAAAGAAATCTGTTTTACTAGAGCTTACTGTTATGTCTGAAAGTCATTGGTGCTTCATTTTATTGGTTTAAGATTTGTTTTTCCCAGTCCCCTTCCCCACATAAATAAATGTTATTCGTGCCTTTTTTTATATCACCAAAATTTCTCCCAGCGGCCCTATTTCACTCCCAAAGAGCTATTCTAGATAATAATAATTTTTAAAGGAAGAAGAAAAAAAGTGGGCAAAAATTAATTAATACCACGAAAAAGCCTAACAATGTACTTCAGCAGCCATCTGCTTCGAAACTTGTTGAATTTGGGACACATTTTGACAATTAAAAAAAAAAAATGCTTCAGCACTTGATACTTACTCCATAATTGTTGCACTTGGTTATTGTCTTGATTGAGCAGTTTCTAGGGAAAATGTAGCAATGGCTGTCAGATAACAATCTGTTGGTCAGTAATAACAAAGTTTCTAAGATAAAATTGAGGTGCATACCAGACCACTCCTCAAATCCACCTCTAAGCTATGACATTAGCATATCAGTGACATGAAACACCTGGGGTCTCTAACTTTTCCGTATAAATTTATCTTCTTGCTCCTAATTCTTTTGATACTTAGACCACTGTAATCGGTGTTACAATTATAATAAATTTTGCCCCTTGACTTGGAGATGGGTCCGAGCCTGCAAATTCTTTTGAGACACCTTACAACACCAGTCTAAAACCCTAGCCCTTTTGGGGTCTCCTTTGAACCCCAATAGATATGTGAAATCGGCAAAGTGTACTATCCCATTGCTATTACCCTCAACAGTGTACAGCTCCTCCCCACAAAAGGTTGAATAACACTGTCAGTTGGAGGATTTCATTTAGATTTGACAAAGTATTTTGTAATCCTTTTATGGATAAGATGGAGAAATATAGACTACATGCCAGTATTAACTGATAGAGCTGGAGTAAGTTCAATGATTGGACTAGAAGAGTAGTCACTGATTTCATAATCATATCACATCTGAAGAGTTAAAGCAGGTAAGGACCCGGGAAGACATCTGGGTCAATCTCCTCCTTTTATAACTGAAAAAATGAAGCCTAGAAGGGTGACTTGCCCAAAGTCACATTTGAAAAAAAAAAAACGTTTTTGAACCCAGATTCTCTGACTTCAAATCCAGAATTATTTTTGTTGCATCATGCTGCATCTACTGCTTCATGGCAGAAATACTTCTATGGGCTGCAACAGCAATCTCAGCTTGGTCCTATGTTACTTAATAGTTTTGGTTTTTTTTGTTTTTTGTTTTTTATCAATAGCTTAGATAACAGATATGGCATTCTTATTATGGCAAAAGGTTAGGAGCAATCTTTAGTTCTTTTTTATCATCTTTAAAATGAAGGTGTTGGACTAGTTGGCCTTGTAAGGTGCCTTTAACCAATAAATTACGATCATGGACTATGAGCCCATAAAATGATAGTGTTAAGATCCAAGAATTCATGACAGACTAAAGTTAGTGGGAACCATATACAATTCAGTATGGATAAATGTAAAGTCTCATACTGGAGGTCCAAAGGAATCAACATTATAAATACAAGCTTCAGGAGGCATGGTTAGATAACAGTTTGTAAGAAGAAAATTTAAGGATTCTAGTGAACTATTGAACTAAGTCAGTAATGTGACCCAGTAGCCAAAAGGCAAATGTATTCTTTTAAAAAAATAATAATATTTTCTTTTTCCAAATATATTCAAAGATAGTTTTCAATATTCACCTTTGCAAAACCTTGTGTTCAAAATTTTTTCTCCCTCTCCTTCTTCCCCCCTCCCCTAGACAGCAAGCAATCTGATATAAGTTAACCTACCACTTCTTCCAAATGTATTTCCATATTCATCATGCAGCACAAGAAAAATCAGATCAGAAGGGAAAAATGACAAATAAAACAAACAAACAACAATAAAAAAGTGAATATATACAAATGAATACAGAATATATGTAAATGAAGTTTGTTCCATTAAGCAAGTCCCTTTCATTTTTCTTTGAATGACTGGTAACAGGAACAGATGCAATGTGAAAGGCTGGAGGCATTAAGAGTACTAGAAAAAGTAAGGAGCTCATTCAAGAAGAATTTGTTTCATTTTTGGGATGGCAGCTTATTGTTAAGATAATAGCACAAATTGAAGCTGTGCAATGGACTATGGTTCCCACACATGGTATCAGAACAAAATTTCCTAACACAGTATTTACTATATAGCTATGAAGGTATTACATGGTGACTTTAGACATTTAGGTCACTAGATAGGCCCTCAGCTGAAGAGAAATAGACTTTGCTGGGCCAAAATGGTAGTAGATATCTATACAAAGCATATAATCTGAGTTCAATGTGTTCAAAGAAAAGTGTTACCTACTTGTCCTATATACACAGATGTAGCAGAAATAGACTTACTAATATGTGTCATTAAGTCTTTAAACTCTATTATGTTGATTTTCTATCTCTGGAAGAAATAGTAAAACATAAGACATTCACAGGAGACTGGTCATTTCATTTTGTACACATAGATATACCTAACCAGGAACCAGAAAGTGACTATAATTGGTAAAGTATCATAAGAAAAAATATCTCATAAAATCATACTCTAAGAGTATGAAATCCCTACCACAATCTATCCTTACTATTTAAATTAAAATGACTTAAAGAGACATTGACCTAAGAAAAAAAGGCTTCATATAGATAAAAGATCCCACTGAACAGAGATTCAAAAGAAACAAAGAATTCTAAGTGGGAGTGAGATCAGAAAATATTCCAGGTACTGGGGAGAGTCCAAAGTGTATAGATTGGAGGTAATATCATGTGGGAGGATTAGCAACAAGTTTAGCTGAATTATAGAATGTGGGAAAGAGAATATTATATATTGAGGATGGAAAGGCAGGTTGAGATTAGGTCATTATTAATCACTAAGAATAAGACAAATTCAAATAAAGAATAATTAAAGTTTTACTTCATACCTCAAAAAAATTAGCAAATATAACAAAATTTGGAGATATGAAAAGTCTAAACTCTAAAGAAAAGAGTTTTTTTTTTTTATCCTAGAGGTAATGGTCAGACCTGTGCTTTAGGAAAATAATTTTGACAAGTGTTTGGATTAGAGGTGGGGAAACATCAGTAGGAAGACAAATCAGGACATTACTACAATCATCCAGGTAAGAAATGATGAGGACCTGACCTAAGGAGGTGTTTTTATGAGTAAAGGTAAGGAGATATCCATCTACTATGGATCTATTATGAAGGCAGAAATAATAAGAATTGGAACATAACTGAATATATGGGATAGAACGTTGAGGAAGGGCAGAGGGAAGAGAATAAGCAATTATTAAGGGTCTACTACATGCCAAGCACTGTGCTAAGTACTTTACAAAAATTATCTCATTTGATCCTAACAACAATCCCATGAGGTAGCTGCTGTTATTATACCCATTTCATAGTTGAAGAAACTGAGGCATACATTAGTTAAGTGACTTGCTCAGGCTTATATTGGTAGTAAATGTCTGAGGTAGGATTTGATCAATCAAAAAACTTTTATTAAGTGCCTACTTCTAAGTGCTGGAAATGCAAAAAAAAAAAAAAAAAAAAAAAAGGTCAATCAAACTCTGCCAATGTTCTACTCATTGTGCCATGTAGATGCACATTTCTCCAGAAATATTTAAAATACCACTTCAGGAGAGCACCTGCCCTAGAGTCAGGAGGACCTGAGTTCAAATCCGACTTCAGATACTTCATACTTTCTAGCTGTGTGACTCTGGGCAAGTCACTTCACCCCAGTTGTCCCCCCAAAATAACAAAACAAAACAAAAACATTTCTTCAATAGCTCTTTCCAAAAATCCTTGAAAAGTCTCTTGCCTTTTGGGGAAGGTCTTGATGAGATTAGATAACATAATCTGTAGTTGATTCAGTTAATTCAATTGATGATTTCTCCCAGCTCTGTTCAACAGCATATGAATATAAGTAACAGAGATGGCTATTGGGATTTAATAATATATAAATAAACATCAATAGGGCAGGGAAAGAGTTTGGCTATGGAGCTGTTGAGATCAAGAGTTGAATGGATTTTCAAAACAAAAAGAGAAAATTAATTTTTTTTGTGGTAGCAAAGAACCAGAAACTAAGTGCCAAAGAATAATATAGTAAAGCCAAAGAAGCTATCAGATAAGATATTCTATTAATGGGCATAGAAAAAAAAAATAATAGTAGTTGGTGATTTGATGGAAGCAGCTATTCATTTACTTGATAACAAAAATGTCTATTGTTTTCCTGAGGCATGTATCCAAGAAATAAGAGAGTACCTCTCAAGGCTTACCAAAATAGATAACATCTACCCACTTGTGGTGATTTATGTGGGCACAAATGATACTGCCAGAAGCAACCTAAAAATTATTGCCAACAATTATGAAACCTAATTAAGAAATTAAAGACTATAGGGACACAGGTTGTGTTTCCCTCACTGTTGTCATTTGAAAGCAAGAAGTGAAGAAGAGAAAAATTAATTTGGAAAGTGGAAATATTGGCTGAGAAGTGTCTGAGAATAAGATTTGGACTTTTGAACCATTGCTTAAAATATAAGCATGACAGATTCCTGGCCAGAGATAGAATACACCTAACAAAGGCTGATAAGGATATCTTTATTGGTTGGTCTTACAAATCTAACCAAAGAAGCTTTAAAATAAAAAAAGATTGGAGGAAGGAAAAGACTGCCTATTTATTGTCATTAATATAGACACCATAAAGAATAGCTACAATGAAGGAAAAAGAATGAGATAAACTAGAAGTTCAGAGGAAATAATATCTAAGAATGGAACCAACAGTAAAAACCATAGCCTTAAATATTTACAAATGACCAAATTTTAGGCAACAAGCAAAGGCTAACACAAAAACAAATTTGTGTTACAGAGCTATAACAGGTATTGTTAAGACTTTATGTAATGAAACTCATGACAATGGATGTGGTGGTGGTGATGGTAAAAATAATAATATCAATAATAGTTAGCTACCATTTATATGGCACTTTAAGATTTTCAAAGCACTTTACAAATAGGAGCTACTTTAATTCTCACAGCAACCCTGGGAAGTAGGCAATATTGTTATCATCATTTTACAGATGAAGAAACTGAGGTAGACAGAAGTTAAGTGATCCAGAACTCAAGATCACATAGTCACTAAGCATCTGAGTTCAGAAAGAGTGTGTTAGCACCATTTATTAGGAAGATATACTCAAGAGAGGAAATCAGGAACCACATGAGTCGAGCACAATGAAGAGTATTTGAGTAAAGATCAACAGAGAGAGAAACATAAGTGACTTTATCACTGAACAATATTCTAAACTACCTAGACAGAAAGCAGAAATAGATAAAGAAAATGGAAAACAAATCACAAGACTGGCATGGAGACATGATATAGTAGTAATTTCTGCCCATGTCTTTTTTGCTTCCTTCCCTTTCTGTCTCTCTCAATAACAAAGCAACTAATAATTTTTTGGCTTGCATTAGTAATAATGTCATTCTTCATATGATGAAGAAATCAATAAGAGAAAATTTTATCGAACTGATGTTTACTCCCAGGGAAGTACTAGTTTCTGGTGAGTGGAAATGAAAGGAATCCTAAAGTTTGTGAGAGAGAAGAGAAAATCTGGGGATAGTCTGACATACATTCTAGATTTTGGCAAATAGATTTCAAATTTAGGAAGCTGACATCAAATTTAGGAGCAATATCTATTAGTCATCTATGGCAGTAAGATTGGAAGGTCTTTTCCACATGGTTTAGTTTTTCCCTGAAAAGATGATGAAAACATTCTCAAGATTTACTTGATTCAGAAGACTAAGAGTAGAATCATTGCTAAAGCTGTCCAATCCTCTAAGGTATAAAAGCCTGGGAAGCACGCCATAAGTGTAATGGACTTTCCACTGACATTTAAACAATGTCAATACTGTATACTCTTCCAATCCAATACATGACAAACTAGGAGTTCAGGGAAGTTGTGCTTGACTAAAACAATGCTATATATTGGTGGAATATACTTCCTATGCTATTTTTAAAATAATTTTCCTTTTGTTAAAAGTTATAAAGTCTAGTAGCTAGGTGGTGCAGTGGATAAAACAATCAGCCCTGAAGTTAGGAGAACCTGAGTTCAAATCTGGTCTCAGCAACTTAACACTGCCTGGCTGTGTGACCCTGGACAAGTCATTTAACCCCAATTGCCTTAGCCAAAAAAAAAAAAAAAAAAAAAGTTATAAGTTATATAGCGAATGTGTGCAATGTAGGAATTTCATTTGTCTCACTAACATGTTCTTTACCGGAATTTTCTTTTTCTTTTCTAGTGGAGAAGAATATGGGAAGAAAATATGTTTGATTGAAAAAATAAAATAAATATATATAGTTTTTTTTAAAAAGACTGTATGATCTATAAATGTTTCATTTCTTTCTAATACTAATTCTGAACCACTAAACCAGCCTGAGTTAGATAGGCCTGGCTCAGAAAATAGTGACTCAGAGGAAATAATATGGAAGGTTCTCATGGACAAAAACCCTATAAAAGAAGTCAGCCAGGAAGAATGGGAAATACTCAAAAATAAATTTCTGACCATATAAAGAAAAATAGTTATAATGAGGAAGAAAAATTAGACATATCTGAAGATGTGATTTTGGACACAGAGAATTTACCAACAAATTGCCTTAAAAATAAAATGTACAAAAGATAGTAGCAAGGTCTGGTAACAGATGATGAATTTAAAAGCATGGCACATTCCTATAAATAATAGCAGGAGGACAACAAGCTAGGGTTTGCAAGAGAAACAACACACAGCAAAAGGATTTGTTTCTTGGGGTTTGGGGAACAGGGAGTAAGCTATGTTAAGGAGCAGAAGAGAACCAAAGAAGATATAATACTTTTGCTTGGATGGGACAATAATAATAATAATAATGGGCAAGGGCGAGCAAGCAGAGTTGCACAATCCTCATTTTACTTGCATTTAACCTCTGAGACAATAGAATGACAATGACCAACAGGGGGTTAATTGATTCCCAAGGAAAGAAAGAGAGAAAGCACCTATTTGCCCTTGATGAAGGCAAACTCCAGACCTGGAATTGGCAGATGTGATTGTTGAGCCACTTATAGTAGTATTTGAAAGACTGTTGAAAATGAGAGTGGCCACACAAGTTTGGAGAAAGGCAAATGTTTCAGAAGTGAAGGGAATAGTCTATAAATAACATGGATCAATGAATTTGCCTTCAATTCCTAGGAATATTGTAGAACAGATCGTTAAAATGATGGTTAGGGGAACAGCTAGTTGGTGCAGTGGATAGAGCACCAGCCTTGAAGTCAGGAGGACCTGAGTTCAAATGTAACCTTAGACACTTAACACTTCCTGGCAAGTCACTTAATCCCAATCGCCTCAGTAAAATAAATAAATAAATAATCAAATAAATAGATGGATAAATAAATAAACAGATCAATAAATAAGTAAATAAATAGATGAATGAATAAATAAATAAATAAAAATTCAAAAGGCCACTAAATTAGTTCTGCCAAAACCAGTAAACTACTAAACTAGTAGGTTAGGAGAGAATGCAACATATATAGCTCTCACATATTTTAGCAAAGATTGTGATAAAATATTTCACATTATTCTTCTGAGAAGGTGGAGAGATAAGGACTTGATAATAAGACAATGAAATAGATTCATAACTGGGTAGATGGTTAAACTCAAAGTATTTGTTAATATTTCAATGTTATCATGGCAGTAGATCTCCAGTGCAGTGTCCTAGAAGCATATGCTTTGCCCTGTGCTATTTAATAGTCAGTGACTTGAAAAAAGGCATAATCATCCAATTTGCATATGACTCAAAAATGGGAGAGATGACTAACACAAGGGATTATAGAGTTCCAATCTTAAAAAGATGTCATCTGTGGATTTAGATGCACTCTGAGGTCTCATAACAACAATAATGTTTTCATATGGCATTTACTATGTGTTAGTCACTGTGCTAAGTGCTTTCCAATTTATTTGATCCTCACAACATTGGGAAATAGGTGCTTTATCATTGCTTTTTTACAAATGAGGAAACTGAGGCAAACAGAGGTTGAATGACTTGCCTGGATCACACAGCTAGTACCACTCAGTTGCTCCAAGAGATGCATAATTTGCAATGTCAGAGAGCTCATACTTCCATTGTACTTTACTCTCATCAGACCTCATTTGGAGAGCTATGTTCAGTTCAGTTTATAAGCTGGAGAATGTACAGAAAAAGATAATGAGGATGAGGAAGAGTCTTGAGTCCATGTCCTGTGATGAACAATTGAAGGAAATGGGTGTTTAGACAAAAGAGAAGATTCAGAGAGACAAGTTAACTAGACTTAATTAAGTGTTTGAAAGCTGTGTGTGGCAGAGGGACTGAATTTTTTTTGTTTGGCCCAAAAAGGCAGAACCAGGAGATATTATAAAGAGACAAATGTAGGTTTGATGTTAGGAAAAGCTGCCTAAGCATCCCCAAAAGCATAATAGGCTACCTGGAAATATGATGGTTCTCCCTTCTTGGAGGTCCTCAAGCACAGACTGGATGACCCCAGGTTGAATGTAATTTAGTGGGGATTCCTTTCATGCATGATTTGGACTGGAAGGCCACTGAGATTCCTTTCCAACCCTCAAGTTTTGTGCTTCTTTAACTAGAGAGTCAATAGGAAGGGAAAAAAGCAAGGTTAGATTATGGAGGTAGCCTGGGAGAATATGGAGGGATGGAGGGATCAGAGGTCCTGGTGAGGATGAAGAATACATTTAGGAGAGTTAAGGCATAGGGATAGATTAAATGACAGGAAATTATTATTTGATTTTTTTAAGTATTTTGAGGTTTTGATTGTTAAAGTAGAAAAATTGTTGTAGTTCAGCTGTTTCAATCACGCCTGCCTCTTTGTGACCCCATTTGGGTTTTCTGAGCAAGGATACTGGAGTGATTTGCAATTTCCTTCTCCAACTCATTGTATAGATGAGGAAACTAAGGCAAACAGAGTTAAGTGACTTGCCCAGAGTCATCCAGCTCGTTAAGTGTCTAAGACCTGGCACTCTATCCACTATACTACCCAGCTGCCCACAATAGTGGTTGATGGCAAAATCAAGGGGGAGTGGAGGCTGCTGTGAAGGCTGCTGAAGAGAGAATAGACTTGTCTTTTCTCAAAAGAAGGAAAGAATAATCGGATTTTCCCTCATTTTTGGCTCTTAGAATCAATTCCCAACTCCCTTCACAGCTCAGCTTCCTACAGGAGTCTTTGCTTATTGCCCCAAACAGCTAGTGCCTCTTTTCTTGCCCCACACAACTACTTTGTATTTATCTCATATACATTTTGTCGTTCTTAATCTCAGTAAGAGTCACTCTCTCCCTAGGATATTAGGACTTTTTTCACCCTTGTCTCTGTAGCTCCAACACTGTGCCTTACATCTAGTAGATACTAATAACTGCTTCTTGAATCATCAAAAAATAAAATAAAATAAAATGAACTCAGGCCCAATGTTCTACCTATTGTGTCACCTAGTTCCCCTCAATGCTCAAGTTCTGCTCAGAAATCTGAGTATGTATGGAACTAGATCACTAGTTCAGAGATGAATGGAAGAGGCCACATTATATAAAGCTGTGGAAAGACTGAGCAAATTGCCTCTTGACAAATTAACTTCAGAGTATAATCAGGGCCCTTCAGAGATAGCTAGGGCATTGTGGATAGGATCAGACATGGAGTCGGGAAAACTCAGCTTTCTGAGTTCAAATCTGAAGAAACTTAGCTGTGGCAAATCACTTCACCCAGTTTGCCTCAGTTTCCTCATCTGTATAATGAGCTGGAGAAGGAAATGGCACACCACTCAGTATCTGGTCAAGAAAACTCCAAATAGGATCCTGGAGAGTCAGACACAATTAAACGATGGCCAACACAATACCTTGAAACCAACCACTATTTTTTGAGGCCTTGGTCAGACTTCTTGGTGGGCTAGTTGACAATAGTAATAGGGTATTCTATGATTCTGATTAACACAAGACAATCATTTAGCCCTTATGTTATATGGCCTAGCATAGCCAGTTACCTTTCCATATGTAGAGACCTTGCATGTCTAGGTAAATTGTGAGAGCTTAGTCTTATCCTCTATATCCCCACAGTGGCTAGCAAAGCGCCTTAATCAATAATTATCAGTTAAATGATTGATACCCCAGGTTGTCTTCCCTATGGGAAAAAAGAGCACCTGTTTTCTCCTCTACATGACAGATGAAGAAAGGTAAGAGCCACAGTCTGTCCTTTTTGTCTCTAGCTTCTAATTTTGAAGAAGTTTCAAAAACAGCTTCACAAGCACATGCATATAGACATACATATGTTAGGGGCCAACACTGGTTGCCAGGTTCAATCTGTTGCTATGAAAGCTGATTGTATCAGCTCCAGAGCCTATTAAAGAGCAAGGGCAGGTGTTTTGGACAGCAGTGCAGTGCTTTGAAGCAGAGTCACCTGGTGGGTCACTCTGACCCCAGGCCCATTGCTAGCTCCCAGATAATTGACCATCTGTCCAGGAAACCAAATGGTTTGATGGCTTAGGAGTGGATTACAAGACTGAATTCAGGGGTCTGGGCCACTAAAAATGGAATGGGTAGAATAGCTAGTCAAGTAGAAAAATTATTCAGTATATTCTTTACTATATTTAGTATTTAATATCTTGACTCTGTTTCTAAGTGAAAATTCCCATGTTTGACCCCACTTTATGCTTCATTTGTATTTACAGTTTCCAAAGTACATTTGTGTCCATTCATTCTGACATTCCAGTTTGAGGACCATAAGGCAGGTATTTTTAAGTTCATTCTAAAGATGAGAAAAATGAATTTGTTCAAAGTTACAGAGCCAATTAGCAGCAGAGACAGTTAATTCACAAATATCTATTAAGTGGCTAATATGCATTAGGCACTGGGCTAGGTGATATAGATACAAAGCCACAAAATGAAATAATCCCTGCCCTTAAGATGCTTACATTGCTTCAAGATAGACAATATGTACATATATATGTCTGGAATAAAGTGGGGGATTCTCTAGGAGGAAATAAGTAGGAATTGAAGATAAAGTATGTGAAGAAAAGAAGGAAGGTCAGGCTTTAGCTAGACTGGGAAGTTGAGTCATATCTAATGAGTTTGGAAAGATAATTGGGACCTAGCTACAAAGAGTTTTAAAAGCTAAACAGATTTGGTCCACATCCAGTGGCAAGCCATTGGAGTTTAAGTACATGATCAGACCTGTGTTTAAGGAAATTACTTTGATAAGGGTAAGTGAGTGAATTGGTTCAAATAGGAAATAACATACGTACTCAATAAGAATATAGAATCTATCTTACCCTACAGGAAAATGGGAGGAGAATGGAATATGGAAAGGGGGGAGTGATAAAAGAGAGGGTATATTGGAGGAGGGAGTAGTCAGTATTTTTGAAGAATGACAGGGTGAATGGAGAGAAAGAATATATATGGGGAAAATATAATTATGAATAGTAATTATAAAAAAATTTTTTGAAGCAAGTTTCCCTGATGGGCTATTATTGTTCTCTGGGAAATGATGAGCAGGATGCTCTCAGGAAAGTCTTCCATGAGCAAAATGAAATATACTGTATACAAAGCAACAGCAATGTTCTGGGATGACCAGCTGTAAATGACTTTGTTATTCTCAGTAATATAATCATTCACAAAACTACTCTTAAGTATTTATGATGAAAAATCCTATCCATACCCAGAGAAGGAAGCGATCAAGTCTGAATATAGATCGAAACATTCTCTCTCTTTTTAATTTAAATTTAAAAAAAAACAAACTTGAGGATTTTTATTTTCTTTAGGGTGGGAGATCTGTGTTTTCTTTCACAACTTGACTTTTATAGAAATGTTTTGCATAACTTAACATGTAGTCTCAATTGTGGGTGGGAATAAAAGAGAGAACCTAGAACTCAAAAATCTTAAAAACAAAAGTAAAAAAGCTGTTTTGAATGTAATTGGGGGGAAATATTAAATTAATTAATTAATGATTTTTAAAAAGTATATATAAAGTATATCAAAGCAAATAGCTGAAAGGAAACACAGGAAAATGGAGAGATAGCTGGTCTTGGAGTCATGAAGATTGGATTTGAAGTTTTATTTTGCACATATTAGTTATGCGATACTGTGGAAGTATTTCTTGTAGGGAATTCCTTATACTAAAGAAGTCATAGTTCCAGTCTCAAGAATGAGGAGTTGAAGAAAGGAACATTTGGGATGAGGAGATGATACTCCAGAGCATCTGGATCATAGCCACCTCCAATTTGCTCTTCTTGTGTTCTGGCACCCAACAGTATTTGAAGGGGATCAAAATAGCTCTTTATTAATAGCCTCTTGTGGGCATTTCCTTATTCATACCCTCTTGTTAACTTTCCCTCCACCATATTTCAGTACTTTATCCCCTCATTCTCAAAAAAATCCCTTCAAAAATAAACAAGTAAAAAAAAAAAATCACAAATACAGCAATCTAAACTCCTAACTTAGCCTTCTCAGCATCTTCGTGTTAAAGTAGAATCTCTATTGATGGAAATCTTTCCCAATCCTCCTATCCCCCTATCCCAACAGGATATCATTAATGAAGGAAGCTTCCAAGTATGACTTCTCTCTACCAATGAAGACTCACATCTGCTCTATTACTTATAATCTTAGATGTCACCTAGAGCTATTTAGGAAGACCTAAGATTAAATCCCACCTCAGATACTTACTAGCTGTGGGAGCCTGGGAAAATTACTTTTCAGCATCGTTGTGAGAATCAAATGAGATAGTTAATATTGTCCCTGGAACATAGTGTAATTGTTCATTATGATCATGATGATGATGATGTAATTTAGGAGTACTAATTCAAGGTCACAGAGTCAGTATGTGCTAGAGACAGATCTTGGCCCAAGGTCACACTGGTGGAAATAGAATAAGCCATTTCATGTTCAAGTACTAGTGAGTGATGTCAACTAATGTGTCCCCTTATTCCTACCACTATATAGATATTTCCAACAATCTTCATTGCCAAAGGAAACACTCTAATAGGTCAGCAAGTTAGACTTTAAAAGAACTGGGACTACAGAACTACTCTGCCTATGTGTATAACCATCCTTGGATATAGAGAAATAAAAGAGCCATGATCCAATAAATAGAATTCTGGCTCTGGAGATGGGATTTCTTTCAAATTTTTTCACAAACATTTCCTAAATGTGTGGGGTTTTTTTTTTTGTTGTTGTTGTTGAGGCAATTGGGGTTCAGTGACTTGCCCAGCTAGAAAGTTGTTAAGTGTCTGAGACCAGATTTGAATTCAGGTCCTCCGGACTTCAGGGCCAGTGTTCTCTCCACTGTACCATTTAGCTACTTGAGAATCTATATGATTCTTAACCAATTTAAGCCTCAATTTCTGCAAAATCTGTAGATATTATATACACATAATATAATAAGTCTAATAGTACCTATCTTACATGACTATTCTAAGGGTCAATTAAGATGTTTATAAAGTGTTCTTCAAGTAGTATTAAAGCACTAAAATACCAATAAATTTCAGGTTTTTTCTAACAAATTTTTTATATTGTTTTTTCCTCAGTTACACTACATGTAAACAATTTTTTAACATTCTTTTCTTAATGATCATCAAAGTGATATTCTGGTGAAGCTTAAAGGAGTTATATGAGCGGTCCATGTTGCATTCAACCACTAAATATCCTATCAAGGTAGGATTTGAATCTAAAACTTCACTTTATAATCTACATACATAATGGCCTCCCAACTAGGACAAAGGAGAATGTGTTCATCACTTGAGAGAGATACAATGGCATGTGTTTCATAAGAGAAAAGGACAACCTTTGGGAACAATAAAAGAAGGTTTCATGGAAGAGATGGCATATGAGGTAGACTGTCAAAGATTGGTAGAAATTAGACAAATGGAATGAGTAATTCTAGATCAGAGGTTCATATTTCCATCTACCCATTCTTCTGAGCGAAATCTTCACATGTTTAGGATAGCTATATCCTGAACTCATTGACAGGTTTGAAGACTAATAATTAGAAATCTAAGCCTGAAGGTCAGTAGAGAAATTAGAGCTGGATAAATAGATTTGAGAATCAATTTATCAACCTCTGCTGAAACAATTTTACTGGGGTATGGTCACCATGTGTGCTACAGCTTCTTGGAATCACAGGTGACAGTTGGGTAAAAGTGGACACAAAAAGGGGATGAACAGCCCTCATACCAAAGATGCTAATACTTCCTAAATACCCCTTGTGACCCAAATGCATAAAATACATAAAATTGAAATGTAGTTTTGTGTGTTTGTGTGTGACTCTCAAATCTATTTATCCAGTCTTAATTTCTCTGCTGATCTTCAGCTTTACATCTCTTAACTGCCTATTAGGTAGCTCAATAGTTGAACTCATTATTTTTTCTCCTAAACCCTTTCCTCTTCCTAACTTTTCTAGTATGTGTAGGACTCAACCATCCATTCTCCCTATCATATAGACTCAACCTGGATATTGTCCCTTAACTTTTCACTCTCTCCCCCTTCCCACATTAATCATGTCTTATGCCAAAACTATCAGCTTCTAACATCTCCAAAATATGCCTCCACCACCAACAACCCAATGCCATATCTAGTCATCTTGATCTTTATTTTGCACAAGATCCACTTGGCTTTCAAGGAGAAAATGAGGCAGGTGACTTTGCCCATCCCTCCCTCCTTTAAATCCAATTCATGTGCACTTCATGGCATGACTCCCCAAGATAAATCACCACTACCACCAATGCCACCATCATGACCCTTGGATAATTGCAATAGCCTGTTTATTGGTTTCCCTATCAAAAGTCTCTCCTCATACTGTTGAAATTCAAAAGGAACTCACAAAAGTTGGGGTCGCAGACCAGCGTTGCAAGGTGTCTTAAAAGAACTTACAAGTTTGAACCCATCTCCAAGGCAATGGACAAAATTTATCGTAATTCTAATGCCAATTGAAGTGGGCTAAGTTCCAAAAGGATTTAGCAAAGAACCAGGAGCAAGACAAATTTATAGGAAAAGACAGAGATCTGGTTCTTCATGTCATTGGTATGCTAATTTTATGACCCAGAAGTATTATTCACTACTGTCTCAAGAACTTGTCTGTCTGTTTAGAATCATTGACTTAGAGCAATAGCACTCTCAAGTCAGGGGACCTTAGGATTATTGCTATATTCCTCCTAGAAGCTGTACTCTATCAATACCAATCTATCGTTGATTTAGCAATCAAAGTGAACATTCTAAAGTGTAGTTCTGACCATGTAGACATTCCCCTAACCTAGGATCAAATATAAAATCTTCTATTTGACATCCAAAATCATTAAAAACCTGTCGTCCACCTTTCTAGTCTTCTTATACCTTATTCTCTGCCACCACCACCCCCCCAAGCCCCCTCCCCGCCCAGCCCATTGATTCCAGCTTCCTTGCTGTCCCTTGAACAAGAAAGTCCATCTTTCAGCTCCAGGAATTTTCCCCTAACTATTCCCCACGCATGGAGCGAGTCTCCTCTGGCTAACTTCTGCCTTCTGGCTTCCTTCAAATCCCAGCTAAAATCCCACTTTACACAGGAAGCCTGTCCTGATCTCTCTTAATTCTAGTACCTTCCCTCTCTTCATTATTTCCATTCTGTCCCGTATGTATAGCATGTTTGTACATAGTTGCTTATATTTTGTCTCCCCCATTAGACTGTAACCTCCTTGAAGGCAGGAACTGAATTTTGCCTGTTTTAGTACAGTTCCAGGCACTGTGTAGGTGTCGAATGCATATGTATTGACTGACTAGTCTATAAAAAAATCTGTTTAGTGGGAATAGTCAGTTTTGATTTAATAGAACAGAGGATAAATCCCACTTTCCTGGGATGAAGAGGAGGGGATCACAGTTTGGATCCGGCCATGTTTGAAGAATACAAAAAGCCTGACTCATTTACCTTATTGTTAAGTTCTTCCTTTGTTTCCCAGCCTTTCTTCCTATGTCTCCTTCCTCTTTTCTCTCTCATGTGGATTTCAGGATATTTGGCTGTAAATAATTTGGTTCTGTTTCCTTGGTTTTTATTCTGGGGCAAGGTCATCTCTCTGATGGGCTCAAGGCATGAGTCATCCAAGGCTAGAAGGAGGGTGTGCTCCTCTCCTGAGGTCAGACCCACTGCTATCCACCACCAAGCAGGGTGACTCCTTAACAGCCCTGGGCACAGTGACACTTAGAAACAGCTGGGGACAAAATACATGGGTGGAGCAAGATAGGAAACAGCTAAATGGAGAGTTCACAGGTGGGGATTCATGTGGTTTAACATAAAAACACATTTACGCACATGCTATCATCTGGAATTTAGGAGATTGTCCTTGCACTTTAAAAAAAAATATTTTTTAAACAATATATGGGGATTAGGAGCTGACGTAGTTAGCAAAGTTTTGGGTTGTTTTTTTTTTTTGTAATAAGGTTTGTGTAGTTAACTTATAAAGCATCGTGAATTCATGTAATCCTGGTATTAGAGCAAGTAGGCAGATAGAATGCCAAGCCTAAATTCACTACCTTGAAATCACTTCATGCTGTTTGACTTGGTTTCCTCATTTGTAAAATGAGCTGCATTTTCTTTTCCCTTTTGATCTGATTTTTTTTGTGCAGCATGATAAATGAGGAAATATGTTTAGAAGAATTGCATGTGTTTAACCTATATTGGATTACTTGCTGCTTAGGGAAGGGAAAAGGTAAGGAGGGAGGGAGAAAAATTTGGGACCCAAGGTTTTGCAAAGGTGAATGCTAAAAACTATTTTTGTGTGTATTTTGAAAAAAAAAAAGCTATTTTTATAAATGAATAAATAAATAAAAGATAATTCGAATGGAAGCAAAAATTAAAAATTAAAATGAGCTGGAGAATGAAATAGCAAACCATTCTTGTGTCTCTGTCAAAAAATACATCAACACCAAATGGGATCAGGAAGAGTTGGATACAACTGAAATAAATGAACAATAAAATAGGTCACATAGGGCTACTTTCATCAGAGCAAGGTCCCTCTTTGGGGACCATTTCAATAGGGAATTTGCCCAGTTTTGATCCTGATGTCTTTAATAGTGGAGTTATATATCATGTCTCTTGAATTTCAAACATCAAAGTCATACAGGAAGATAACTGAAGGGTCAGGAAGGTCTTCTCAGTACTCATGAAATCATATCCAGTGGAACACAAACTCCCTGAAAACAGAAACTATTTCTTTTCCTTGGTATACCCAGGGCCTGAAACAGTCCTTACATGGAGTAGCTGTTTAATAAATGTTTCCTGATTTTATTATTAACTTGATGCTGCCTTAGGTGACACAGTGTTGTGCAAAGAGCATGCATGATGCATGTGCAAAGAGCATGCAAGAGTTAGGAGACATGGGTTCTATGAACCACCATTTAATAATTGGGCAAATTCTTTAAGCTTTAGCTCAATTATCTGAGAAAAAAAATGGAAGGAAGGAAGGAAGGAAAGAAGGAAGGAAGGAAAAAAGGAGAGGAGGGAAGGAAGAAGGGAGGAAAGGAAGGAGAAAAAAAGGAGGAAGGAAAGAGGAAAGAAAGGAAAAAAGGAGAAAGGGAGGAAGAAAGGTAGGAAGAAAGGAAAGAAGAAATGAGAAACGAAGAAAATTGCCTCAGGGGAAAAAAAAAGAAATAAGGAAAAAATGCTGTAGGTAGAAAGTCTCTGTATTATAGAAAGGTCTAATCTTACAGTAACCTCCCATTTCTGCTCAGACTTCTTGATACCATCAGGAAAAGTGTCCTGTTTTCTTGCTAATACTGCCATTTCTTGTGTCATTCATAATGATGATTATGTAGAAGGGAGAAAGGAGGATGAGAAGGGATTTGCATTCTCTGAAATGGGAATGACTAAAGCATTAATGAATAAATAAAGGCTCTACACAACAAATATAAGAGTTGAATTTATGGAAAAGTCAAGGAGATGATCCCAAAATAAAGCCATCTGACTAGTGTCAGAATAAGGACATATTCCTGTGGGGACACGGTGAACAGTACCAGATGCAAATCTCCCCGGAATAAGGTTCAAGTTGACCTCAGAGGATCCAAGGTTCACTTTAAGGACATTTTAGACCCATAGACTATCAGAGCTGCAAGGACACTTTGAGGTTATCTGTTCTAACTCCCTCATTTCATTGCAAAGACAACCAAGACACAGAATATTGAGTGAGGTCTTGAAATTTAGGCCAAATTCTATCATAATAGGAACTTTGAATTCTCAATTTCTAACTGACTCTATGTGTATGAAAGTGTTTATCTTTGTGTACATGTACTTAAGCAGTGACCTGAGAAGATAAATAGCAGTTCCAAGAAGGGTTTACAGTTTTTCAGAAATATTTTTTGCATACATGTATGCAGCATACTTTATGGATAACAGAAAGTGGTTGTATATGCCCTAAATAAAGGATGCTGGATGCCATCTTTCCCCTGTGGGTGCTTAAGAAAATTCTTTTTTTTCTAGAATAACATTAAAAATTATAGAATAAACAAGCATTTCCATAATAGTACAACAACAACAAAAAAATGATTATACATGAAACTGCAAATCAACTATGCACAGCTTGCTATTTCTTTCAAATATACAAAAAAATTATCATGTAAATTTCCTTTTTATCTTCTCTCCCTTCCTTCCCCCAACTAGAGATGGCCATTAGACACAAATAGGTATGTATGTAAAATTATATTATACATACTTCTATGTATGCAGATAGCATCTTTTTTTTTATATGTTCTTTATAGTCATTTTGGCAAAATAATTTACTTGCTCAAAAATTACTTATGAAGACTGTAGTCCATGAGGACTGAATACGGATTATAACATAGTATTTTTACCTTTTTTATTGTTACTGTTTGTTTGAATTTTTCCTTTTTCCTTTTTTTCTGTTTTGATCTAATTTTTCTTGTGCAGCAAGATAAATGTGGAAATACATTTAGAAGACTTGCATAATTTGGGCAGCTATGTGGCAAAGTGGATAGAGCACCAGCCCTGAAGTCAGAAGGATCTGAGTTTGACCTCAGACACTTAACACTTCTTAGCTGTGTGAGGCTGGGTAAGTCACTTAACCTCAGCCAAAAAAAAAAAAAAAAAGAAGAAGAAGAAGAAGAAGAATTGCACATTTAACCTAAAAAAATACAAATAATGAAAAAGACTAGTCCTTAAGAAATATCCTACATGTTTCTCAGCTAATATGGAAATTTGTTTTGCATGACTAAACATGTATAAGTTATATCAATTTCTTGCCTTCTCAGAGGGGAGGGGAGGAAGGGAGGGAATTTGGAATTCAAAATTTTTTTAGAAAATGTTAAAAATTGTTTTTACATATAAATTGGAAAAAATAAAAAAAATTTAAAAGAAGAAACATACTATATGTTTCTTCATGGCTCTCAAAGGCATAGTAGAGGAGGTATTTAGGAGGCACTTTTGAGCCACTGATCTTAGTGGTTCAGTGATCCAAAGCAATCCCAATAGACTTTGGCTAGAAAATGCCATCTGCGTCTAGAAAAAGAACTATAGAAATTGAATGTAAATTAACATATGTGATGTTCACTTTTTTTAATTTTTTTTTTCTTCTGTTGTTTTTTCCCTTTTGTTCTGACTTTTCCCTCCCAACATGATTCATAAAGAAATGTGTATTTTAGGGGCAGCTAGGTGGCGCAGTGGATAGAGCACCAGCCCTGAAGTCAGGATTTGATCTCAGACACTTAACACTTTCTAGCTGTGTGATCCTGGGCAAGTCACTTAACCCCAATTGCCTCAGCAAAAACAAACCAGAAATGTGTATTTTAAAAAGTTAATATACATGTAAAAACAAAATAAAATACATATGTAAGGAAAAAAATTAATATTTGTCAGAAACAGAACTAGAACCTTACTGACTTGAAGGCCAACTCTTTATGCATTCTCTTTTTTTAAAAAATTGATTAAAATACTAAAAAAGTCTCCCCTAAGCCCCAAAAGAAAAGAATAAACCCAACTCCTTCTTTCTCCCTCTTTCCCCCCATTTATACTTTCCTTTCCTTTGATCTTGTTTTCCCAAACAGGAAATGCAGTAGTCCCATCAGGCAATTTAGAGTTTTGGAGGCTCTGGGTTGTGCAGGAACCATTGCAAACCAACTCTGGAGTTTGACCCTTTCCAGAGAAGTCTTTGGAGAGAGAGAAAGATTTTGGGAAGATGTCACCATTTACCACAAGAGACTTTGGGGAATTCCCCCTTGGGTGAAATCAGAATTTCTCTCAGCTGAGTAAAGGTTTCTCCAGAGTCTGCTGGATGTAGCTCAGGTGGTGATGGTGACTATTAAGCAATTAGTGTGAGCATTTACTTGGGAAATAGGCAAATGCTATAGGTATGGTCTCAATTTATAGATCTATTGATTGTCTAGATTTAAGATTATGATGGAGTAAATGGTAATAATGAATATTAAATTTTTAAATAAAAATTTTTTTCTTCCCCAGAGAGCTAGTTTACCAGAATATTCCCAGCTGAATCTCTCTCACTAGTCTTCTTTGAGTCTCTGTTTCCTTACCTGTAAGATGAAGGGTTGGTCTAAAGAAGCTGGTAGATGTCTCCCTTAGGCAGCTTGGTGTGCACTGGATATATCTCTGGGTCTGGAGTGAGGAAGACCTCAGTTCAAATCTATTATCAGACATTTATTCAATCCCTATTTGCCTCAGTTTCCTCAACTGTAAAATGAAGATAATAACCTCATCTACTTAGTTTAGCACAGTACCTGGCACATAATAAGTGTTATTTAGATGCTTATTTCTTTTCCTTCTCTTCCAATTCTAAATCTTATGTTCCTGTGACACAGCTGTTTCTGGTTGCCATAGCAATAGCTGCAGTGCTGATGATGACAATCCAGTCTGTATTTGAGAGGAAGGAGTGGTAGCAACTACCATTTCATAGCCTTGGCCCCAGTTGGTGAATCTAGGTAAACTATCTCAATTAAAAAAAAAAAAATCTACATAGTGGAAAGAGCAATAGGACAGGACCTGGATTCTAGTTCCAGCTGCAAATTCTTTATGGGTTAAGGGCTAAGTTACTTCTGCTTCCATTTCCTGCCCTTTCAAAAAATAAGATTAAGTGATATCTCTAATGTCCCTTCAAGGACTGATATTCTTTGATTCTAATCAATAATGGGAACCTGGAGGTATAATCTATTACATTCTATAACTAATAGAATCAATAAAACAAATATGTCCCAGGCACAGAACTTCCTGAATACCATGTTTCCAATGTGAAAGATGGAAAGATATAGGGAAGACAATAGTAGATGAGATCAGTTTGGTGGCTGATGAAGTAATTATGATGGTTTAATAGGAGCTTGGAAAGTGGTCAGAACTCAAGTGCCTCAGGGATATGTGCTGAGTCCTATTCCACTGAACACTTTTATCATCTTGAGATAATATATGTAAAACACTCTGTAAATTTTAAAGTACCATAATCTCTTCTTATTAAAGGCATACATAGTATGCATTCAAAAAAAAAAAATGTTGTTAATTTATGTTCATCTCTCCATGACCCCATTTGGAGTTTTATTGGCAAAGATATTGGAGTGGTTTATCATTTCCTTCTCCAGCTCATTTTACAGATGAGGAACAAGTGCTTAAGCCAAGTGGGAACTTCGTCAAGAGCTCCCTATCCAAGAGAAAGCAATCCGATTGGGATTCTCAAGGGGCAGCTTGTTTAGTGGGAGGAAGAGAAGAAACACATTGTCATTTTCATTTCTGGAATACCCTCCCCATCCCTTTTGGTCTCTCCAGAGCTTACCAACCTTTCAAAGTGCATATCAAATCTTGCCTGCTCTATGATCACCGCAACCTACAGAGATCTCTGTCTCTTCACTGCTTCCTATACCACTCTTTGGCCAGATAGTAGTTAATTGTTTTCATGTGTTAGTATTTTATTTTACAATGAGGTAGTAGGGTGAGCATACCTTAAACTTCTCTCTCACACAGAGATTGTGCTCTATACATTTCTATTGGCTGAGTTGATGAAATAATAATAATAATAACTCTTATTTATGTAATGATTTACAATTTACAAATTGGTTTCTTCATAACAACCAAGCAAAGTAAGAAGAATAAATACTTTGTTGTGTTCAGTCATGTCGAGATCTTTGTGATCCATTTGGGGTTTTCTTGACAAAGATACTAAAGCAATTCCTTGTACAGATTTTTTTTACAGATGAAGAAACTGAGGCAAAGAGGATTAAATGACTTGTCTAGAGTCACACAGCTAGTATCTGAAGCCAGATTTAAACTCAGGAAGATGAAGCCCCAGAATTGCAATTATTATGTCACCTATCTGCCCTCAATTTAAATTACTCCCATTTAATAGCTATCATTTAAATGGCACTTTAAGGTTTGCAAGATGATTTATATGTATTATCTTATTTGAAAATCACAACTATCCTGGGAGGTAGTCATTATTAACCCCATTTTACAAATGAGGAAAATGAGACTGGGGATAAGTGACCAAAGTGGGTCATTCAACTAGTAAATGTCTCAGGCAGAACTTGAACCCAAGTTTCCTTTATTCTAAGTCCAGTACTCAATTACTGGGCCACTTAGCTATCTAGATGAGGAAAATGAGGCCCCAAGAAATTAAATTACTTTTCCAAGGATAACTAAATTGAATGTTCTTTTTCATATCACAAAAGCATATTCTGAAGTCCAAGCAATAGGAATCATAAAGAGACACTGGACCACTCAATCCTCCTTCAGCCTGAGCTAGAAAACTACACAGAGAGCACTTGCTCATTCAGCAAGGGAAGGTGCCTTGACCTGCTGAACTACACATATTTTTCAAATTTTAAGTGGAAAAGTGGGTCACTAAATACAGAAGTATCATCTAAGCTCACTGAAAGTCAAATCTGGGACTTACCAATCAACCTTTTGAGAGGAATGTGTTCTCCCAAAGGGATTCCCCAGCTGGGAAGGAAATATATTCAGCTGTCTGTCTTTTGCCTTTTTTATATCTTTCCTTGTGGTAACAAGGGAAGAATACCAGAATGTGGGATTCTGATCAAGTTCTTCTCTGATGGTCTTGGACAAATAGCTTAATCTTTCTATGCCTCGGTTTCCTACTCTGTAAAACTGGAGAGACAGATTAGATCATCACTTTAGACTCCTCTCTATGCTATAATCTCTGATCCTTGTAGGGAAAAAAAATTAAAACCTCAAATACTTAAGTGACATGAGAATGAGAATGATGGTGGTAGTGGTGGTGATGAGAGCTAACATTTTAATGACACTTTAAATTGGTCAAAGGGCTTTCTATGTATATTATGTCATTTGAGTCTCATGACAATCCTATGAGGTAGATGCTATTATTATCTTTCTTTTACAGATGAGTAACTTTCTTGAGGTCATGTATTTACTAACTGACAGAGCTGGAACTCAAAATCCAGGTCTTCCAATCCCAATATTCTTGTCACTCAGCTCTCTTCTAGCTTTATTATTTGTGAAATGAATGAGCTGGCATTCTGGCTTTCAGATCAGACTACTGTGCATTTGGCTCAAGTCCCTTCGGAGGTTTAAGGGAAGAGGGACAGAACAAGGACAAGAAAAGGATCCCTGTCAGAACAAAGAGAGAGGAGAGAAAGGAGACAGGGAAAGTGTGAGGGAGGAGAGAGAAGGGGAAAGAAAGAAGTGAAGGAGGGAGAGACAAAGAGATTCAGAGACAGAAGACAGACAGAGACAGACAGACAGAAGAAAGATGGACAGACACAGAGAGAGAATTGTTAAAGGGTCATGAATGGCATTTTTTTTTTTTTTTGCATTACCTAATTCCTCACACTGGTTCAAACAGGTGAATTCTGAATCAAAAGACTTGAAAACAAAGTAAAAACTGGGAAAACATTATATTATTTACATTGTCACCTCTTGAGTTTCCATCCAGCTGAAGCTTTATTTCATTTCAATCATGTCCAACTCTACATGTCCCCATTTGGGCTTTTCTTGGCAAAGATATTAAAGTGGTTTGCTGTTTCCTTTTTCAGTTTATTTTACAGGTAAGGAAACTAAGGCAAACAGAGTTAAGTGACTTACCTAGGATCATTAGCTAATAAATATCTGAGGCTGGACTTGATTTCATGAAGAGTCTTTCTGACTCCAGACCCAGTACTCTTATCTATTGCACCACCTAACTGCCATTCCTTTGTTAGTTTATGTAGGGTATGTAGGGTATGTTAGGGTATGTTAGGGTTGACATCACAAGACTGATAAAGGGGACTATGAAACAAAAAGGATTAATTTATTGATCTAATCAGTTTTTTTAAACTGAATGCTTTTAATTTGTGACTAATCTAGGAGTAAGGAATTCTCACCTTAAACTTTGTTTTTAAAAGTTACATTTATATTTATTGACTTAAAAGCATCATTTAAACCTTCAATAATAATAGCTAACACCTACACATATGTTAAAATTAGCAAAGCACTTTATATCTATATAATTTTACATAATCCTCACAGCAGTCCTGTGGAGTAGGTGCTATTATTTTCACCATTTTACAGATGAGGAAATTTGACTTCAGAAAAGTTAAGTTATTTGCTCTCTGTCACCATGCAGGTTAGTAAATAACAGAGATGGGATTCGAACCATGAACCAAAGTCCTTGAGATATAAGGAATCAGGGTAAGGATGGGGGGGGTAATACTAGATCTGGGATTAAGAACTACAACTCTCCTCTTCATGATTCTAGATTCTGTCCCTACTCAGCCAGAGTTTTTCCGAGCTAAAAAGACCTCATTGAAACTGTGAACTAATCCAACCATTTTGTAGAGCCTTATGGAATTATACCCAAAGACTTAGAAAACTGTGTATACCCTTCAAGCTAGCAATATCAAGGTGATCGGGGAAAAAAGGAAAAGAACTATAAATTCTAAAATAGTTATAGGAACTTCCTTTGTAGTGGCAAGGAAATGGAAATTGAGAGGATGCTCATCAATTGGAGAATGACTGAACAAGTTGTGGTATGTGATTGTGATGGAATATTACTTCTCTGTAGGAAAAGATGAGCTAGTTGATTTTAGAAAAACATGGAAAGATTTGCAAGAAGTAATGAAAAATGAAACAAGCAGAACAAAAAGAACATTGTATGCAGTAACAGCAATATTATTCAAAGAACAATTGTGAACAGCCAAAGTTATATAAGGACTCAAATCATCCAAAAAGGATCTATGAAGGAAGATGTTATATATCTCCAGAAGGAATAAGAAACAGAAGTACATGTAATATGTTTTACATATTTTTATAAATCTGCATCAAGTGGTGGCTTTCTCTATTTTTAGAGTTAAGAGGGTGGGAGATAGTCTGGGACTTAAAATAAATACAAATAAACATAAATAAATAAGAGAAAACTAAATCTCATCCCAAGGATGACTGGTTCCTGAAATATTCTGAAGAATGTTTCAGGGATCAAATGTAAGGAGTCATTTTCTAGGTACCCCTCAAGCCTCAAACTCTCCTTACAATAGGGCTTCTTAACCTTTCTCTCATCTTACACTACTTTGGCAGTCCAGTGAAATTTATAGGCCCCTTCTCAGAGTGATATTGCATAAAATAAAACACATAGGATTACAAAGGAAAATAATTACATTCAAATACATTCATCAAAATACATTAAAAAAAAAAAGTCACAGATCACAAACTAAGAACTCCTGTAAAGGTGTTCAGAAATTATCTTTTTTAAAAATCAAGCTCTGACTACAAAAAGAATTTTATTTTTAGCAACTCGTGTATTGTGAATCCTGTGCCTGGCTTCAGGGAGACCTTTATGGAGCAGTTCTATCTGACTCATGGCAGAAATAACTGACGGAGGCAGATCCCTGGTGATTAAGTTACAGAATCCTGAAGATTAACCTTGGGCACCAATGAGGCATTGCAAATTTAGGCTGTTTCCATCAATAAAGGCAGGCAGATAGCATCTCTCCCATCTTTCCATACATCTGGACAAATTCAATTAAAGATTATTGGCTTGGAATTTTTTCAGCTACCCAGAGATTGCTCACCCCTCCCATCCCTTTCTAAGGATAAAGATAATATCTTATCTTACCTGGAATTCAGCAGCCTTTCATACCTACATAGCTAAGAATTTCAGTAAAGTCCCACAAATATTTATGAAATCCCTACTATAAATATATAATGGGGCAGCTAGATGATACAATGGCTGAGTAGAAACCCTGCAATCAAAAGGATCTGAGGACCTTAGGCACTTAGCTATGTAATCCTGGGAAAGTCACTTAAACATATTTTCCTCAGTTTCCTCCTGAGTGGGAAAAGGAAATGGAAAACTATTCTAGTATCTTTGCCAAGAAAATTCCAATTAGAATCTTAGAAAGTCAGACTAACTGAAATGACTCAACAACAACAAAATATGTATGATGACTAATTCCAGAGTATCATAAAGCTAGAGCTGGAAGGAATCATAAGTAATAAGCAACTGAAGTGGAATATAAACCCAGATTCTCTGAACCCCAGGGCCATTGCTCCTTCCCATACTACATTAATTTCCCAAGAGTCTTACTTTCCTTGTGTATAGAAAAGGAAATGGAGAGAGGTTTAACTTGATAATTTATAAGATCTCTTCAAAATCTGATGTTC
This sequence comes from Antechinus flavipes, assembly GCF_016432865.1. Classification (NCBI taxonomy): domain Eukaryota; kingdom Metazoa; phylum Chordata; class Mammalia; order Dasyuromorphia; family Dasyuridae; genus Antechinus; species Antechinus flavipes. The sequence continues at coordinate 229,771,672 of NC_067398.1, read as the reverse complement.
TGTGATTCTTTTATTCTAATTGTACTATGCTAGGGATAAGAGAGGGGAAAAGGATAAAACAAAAGATAATTATAACATTTATATAGCATTTATTATGTGCTAAGCACCATATTAACAATTCTGGGCATAGAGGTTATTCCTAGTTTTCATTCATTTCTGACTCTTTGTGACCCCATTTAGGATATTCTTGGCAAAGATCTTAAAATGGCTTGTCATTTATTTCTCCAGCTCATTTTACGGTTGAGGAAACTGAGGCAAATAGGGTTAAATTACCTAGCTAAGGTCATACAGCTAGTGAGAGTCTTAGATTACATTTGGGTTTAGGAAATGAATCTTCCTGACTCTAAACCCTGAACTCCATTCACTGTGTCACCTATCTGCCCTCAGATGTCATTATTATCCCTGTTTTACAAATGAAGAAACTGAGGCAAACAGAGATTAAGTGCCTAATCCAGAGTCATACAGTTAGTAAATGTCCTAGGCTATTTTTGAACACATTGCATTATCCACTGTACCACCTAAATTTTTCTAAAAAAATTTCCTTTTAAAAGTTTAGGAATGTTATATGCATGCATTTAGTATATACTTGATGATGAATAAAAAGAAAAAGAAAAGGAAAAGTCAGATTTTTGAAGGTACTTTTATACAACAGATCAGACTGATGATTTTTTGGTCAACATTTGTGATTTAATTTAAGTAACTTCCCAGTGATGAAGCTCCCTGCATAATGAAGATCCGTAATTGTTCTGTAACTTATAGTATTATAAAAAGGATTTCCTGGGATCATGAGAATTGAAGTAATTTGGCTTGGATCACATAGCTATACTCTTTCAGGGTCTAGATCTGAACCCAGAGTATCCTACATTTTGAAACCAGACCTCTATTTAATTGATTAAGTGATCAAGACAATTTTTCCCTGACCTAGATGCCATGGTTTTCTTGGGATGGCAAGAAAGACAAGAAATGGTTCACATTCTCTTCCTCACTCTACCTCCATAGCTTCCATGCTCTCAGTATGGGAATATAGATGATTTTAGGGACAAGGTGGAGAGATTGGTGGAGAATAGAGAAATTTTACTACACATGCTCTTCTTGAACTCCAGAATTACTAAAAAGAAAGCCAAATAATTTTAAAAAGTCCTAAAATGATTCATAAATAATTATGAATTATTACATAGTCATAAATACTACTCCTAGATGCACAATCCACATATAATTTGGTTAGTATTTAAATGCTGCCATCTACTTCCATCTTTACTAGTAATTGGCTTCTGTAGTAAAATAGAAAATGTTGAGAATCCTAGTACTCCAACATCTATCAAAGTTTGAATTCTTTTCTATTTATGTTTTATATACCCAAGGGGGGCTTAAAAAACCAAAACAACAACAACAACAACAACAAAAAACTCCTATGAAGTCAGGGATTGAAGGAATATAGAAGGAAAGCTGTAAAAGAGATAAGCAATTGCTTAGAAATTCACTGTAATAAAATGGAGTCTGCTGCCATATTCATTCATCCCATTAGATTGTAAACTCCCTGAGGGTAGGGAATGTTTTTGCCTTTCATTGTAATCTCAGCACATAGCTAAATTCTCTATATATTTTATAAATGAGGTTTTTATCAGAGACAATTGCTATAAAGACTATTTCCTAGCTTTCTGCCTTCCTTCTAATCTTGGTTACATTGATTTTGTTTGTGCAAAAGCTTTCTAACTTAATATAATCAAAATGAATTTTTTGTATTTCATTATGCTTTTTTTCTTGTTTGATCATGAATTCTTCCCTTCTCCATAGATCTGAGATTCTTTGCTCTTCTAATTTGTTTATAGTGTCCTCCTTTATGTCTAAATCATGTACCCATTTTGACCTTATCTTTGTATGTGGTGTAAGATATTGGTCTATACCTAGTTTGTATCCTATTATTTTCCAGTTTTCTCAGTAGTTTTTTTTTTTTTTTAATCAAATAGTGAGTTTTATGTACCTGTTTTATGGGAGAGTTCATTTGATTCATATTCACAGTTATGATTAGTAACTGTATATTTCCTTTTGTCCTATTTTTCATACTTATTGGCCTCTCTCCTTTTACTTTTGTCTACCTACTCCCCAATTTGCCCTCCCTTCTGTCAGTCCCTCTCCTCCTCTTCTTAATCTTCTCTCTTCCTACTTCCCTGTCAAGTAAGATAGATTTTTATATTCAACTGATTGTGTATATGATTCCCTCTTTGAGCCAATATTGATGAGAGTAAAGTTCAAGTGATGCCCATCAGCCACCCTTCCATTTTCCCCTCTACTGTAATAGGCTTTTCATGTTTTTTTATGTGAAATAATTTACCCTAATATATCTCTCCCTTCTAAAGGAGTACTATTAGTGGTACAATTATTAAGAATTACAAGTATCACTTTACCAAGTTGTGATATATATTGGAGGTCAGATTTTTTGTTCATTTCTCGTCTTATCTTCATAAAAGCTTGAAATCTTTTTTTTTTTTCATTGAATGACCATTTTTTTCCCTTGAAGCATTATACTTACTTTTGCTGAGTAAGTGATTCTTAGTTGTAGCCTTAGTTCCTTTGCCTTCTGGAATATCATGTTCCATGACCTCAAATCTTTTAATATTGCAGATGCTAAGTCCTACGTAATCCCTGATGCTTGAATTGTTCCTTTCTGGCCACTCACAGTATTTTTTTCCTTGACCTAATGGTCCTAAAATTTGGATATAATGTTCCTTGGAGTTTTATTTGAGAACTCTTTCCTGAGGTAATTGGTGGATTCTTTCAATGCCTATTTTGCACTTTGGTTCCAAAATAACAGGGCAGTTTTCCTTGACAATTTCTTGAAAGATGCTGTCTAGGTCTTCCATTTGATTATGAGTTTCAGGCAGTCCAATAATTCTGACATTGTCTCTCCTGAATCTATTTTCCAGGTCGGTTGTTTTTTCGAATGAGATATTTTATCTTCTATTTTTTCATTCTTTTGAATTTGTTTGATTGATTCTTGAGGTTTTATAGAGCCATTACCTTCCAATTGCCTACTTCTAACTTTTTTTTTTTAATTTAATTTTATTTAATAATAACTTTGTATTGACAGAATCCATGCCAGGATAATTTTTACACAGCATTATCCCTTGCAATCACTTATGTTTCATTTTTTCCCCTCCCTCCTTCCTCCTCCCCCCCCCCCCAAGATGGCAAGCAGTCCTATATATGTTAAATATGTTGCAGTATATCCTAGATACAATACATATTTGCAGAACCGAACAGTTCTCCTGCTGCACAGGGAGAATTGGATTCAGAAGGTAAAAATAACTCGGGAAGAAAATCAAAAATCAAATAGTTCACTTCACATTTCCCAGTATTCCTTCTTTGGGTGTAGCACTTCTAACTTTTAAAGTGTTGTTTTCCTCAGTGAGTTTTTGTACTTTTTCCATTTGGCCAATTCTACTTACTAAGCAGTTGTTTTCTTTTTCCAAACTGTTGATTTTTTTTTTTTCAGAATTCTCCTATATCACTCATTTCTTTTCCCAATTTTTCTTTTCCTTCTCTTATATGATTTTTGCTCATTTTTGAACTCTTCTGTGAATTCTTTTTGGGCTTTTTGAACTCTTCTGTGAATTCTTTTTGTCCATAGGTGTTTTGACATTGTTCTCTTCTGAGCTTGTATTTTATCTTCCCTGTTAGCCTAATAATTTTCTAGTCAGATTCTTTGTTGTTGTTGTTGTTTGCCTCTTTTTTTTTTTGGTCTTTTTCCTTTCTCTTAGATTTGAGCTCTGCTCCCCTAGGTGGAAGGGACACTGTTTCAGGTTTCTTATGTCAGAAACTGTTGGTCCTAGCTGTTTACCTGGGGCTGCATTGATGTTGCCCTGAGACCCACAGAGAACTTTCATATCTGGTGCTACACTGAGGGGGTCCATAGAATTCCCAATCCTTCTACCTTTGTCCGCCTGCATTTTTGATTGCCTTCACAGGTTAATGGTACACTATTTCAAAGGCCAATTCTTTTTGAACAGCAAAATAACTGTTTGGATGTGTATACATATATTGTATTTAACATACTTTAACATATTTAACATGTATTGGTCTACCTGCCATCTGAGGGAAGGGGTGGGGGAAAGGAGGGGAAAAATTGGAACAAAAGGTTTTACAATTGTCAATGCTGAAAAATTACCCATGCATATATCTTGTAAATAAAAAACTATAATAATAAAAATAAATAAAATTTAAAAACAGAGAGAGAATGGGGAATGATTTCATCCATAGCAGGGTTTGGAGTACAAGTAGGATTTCATTCTTTTTGATCTTGGGAGTCTGCAGAAATTTAATCAACCATCTGATGAGTCAATAGAACAAAGATTGCTGGGGACATAGTCAAGTAGGACCAATGAAAAACTTCTTCTAGGACACAGAGATCTGTCAGTTTAAAGACCCTGTAGAAGATAACTTATACAAAGTCAGAAGTTCTAAATGGTATTGTCCTTGTCCTTTTTTAGGGAGGGGGATGACACAGAGAGTTGTATATACCCACCCTGCTGTAGGCAAGACTAGTGTCTTGCTAATTTAGGTCTGATATTGGAACAAACTGAGATACTCAAAGATCATTGAACAATCAACAAAAAGAGATTGACTTAGACATAGCATACTCAGCAGGAATAAAACATTTATCTTGGGTAAAATGTCTTTTGTGATGACTTGCTCTATCCTTGGGAATACCTGCAAGAACCCAAATCCATATGGGAGGGGATTTGTTATATCCTTAGGGGACCAGGAAGCTGGTTAAATTAATAGAGTTCCTATCACAGGATATCTTACTAGATAATATTATTCCTACTACCTCTCTCCATTCCTTTCCCCAATCTGTCTCTCCTCCCTCGGGCAATTGGGGTTAAGTGACTTACCCTGGATCACACATCTAGTGGATGTTTGAGATTGAATTTGAACTCAGGTCCTCCTGACTCAAGGGCTACTGCTTTAGCCATTGCATCACCTAGCAGCCCCCTACCATATTTCTTAAAGATAACTTCCCCTCTGAGGCAGCTAGGTGGCGCAGTGGATAGAGCACTAGCCCTGAAGTCAGGAGACCTGAGTTCAAATGTGCTCTCAAACATTTAGCACTTCCTGGCTATGTGACCTTGGGCAAGTCACTTAACCCCAAATGCCTCAGCAAAAAGAGAGAGAGAGAAGAAAAGTTCTCTTCTACATCCAGTTTATCTGTGGTCAACAAGAGGAAAGGGTAAAATTGCTAAAATAGATGGATTTTGGTAGACTCTATATATAAACACAACCTCACCTCCTTCTATCACCCTCTACTCTCTAACCAGCTAGCATTGGGAACAATTAGATTTTAGCTTCTGAGTGGAAATCCACCTAGAGCAAGTTTTAGCAATGGGCCTTCCATACTACATCAACATATAGGCCTGGACAGAGCAACTGGTGACATTTGGGTGGGAGATCTAGAAACCTTCTGTGGGTTATTAAGTCAATAGCTGCTCTGGGGATGGCTGGAAGAGGCAAGGTGCCCACTGCCCCACTTGGTGAATGGTGACATCTCCCTCAAGGATCTTTGGTCATTCCACCTGAAATATGGGATGAATAAGGAAAAGATTAATGGCCAGTCCTGATACTAATAAAAGAGTGCCATGCTATCCAATGAACCCTATAGCTCCATCCACATTTGACATTCTCTAAAGTCCCTTGCTTACTTAGAATAGTATGCTAAGAACTGTAAGCTGAATTATAATACCAGGGACCTCCAGCAGCTCCATTCTGACCTCTTAGCTTTCATGGATGTTGAAGGAGGGACAAGCCACCAAGTAAAGGTGCATCAAGAGTTCTTGGCAGTTGGTACTCATCCAGGTCCTTATGGCAACCTCTGTGTCCACTATTGTGGTGAAAGGCAAGTGAAAACCCTTGGAATTGCTTGAACCATATCAGGTATTTAACAGGAAACCATACTGGTCTTGGGAGAAATGAAAACTAAATATTTTCTGTGGTGATAGCAACAAAAGAACCTAGAGCAATTGAATATAATAGCTCCTTTTACAAATTCCATTTGGCCTCCAAGAAAGGCAGATGACATTTGGCAGCTGAACAGAGTGCTGAACAAATTTGCTAATGCTGACTGACCATCACAATAATTTCTGAATTGGTCACTGTACTAAGCCAGGTAGCCCAAGGCCCTCATGGATTGCCACTTTTACTATCCTTCCCCAGAACTATCATGGCTGGGCTGAGGGACCTTAAAAAGGCTACTCTTCCTGAAGGCACTGAGATCCATTATTACATTGATAATGTAATGATTATGGGCCAAATGAAGCCTTAGATAAGGCAATGGCTCATATGAGGAATAAGGAATGGGTGATCAAGCCTAAGAAAATGCAGAAGTGCATCCTGATGAGCCAATTTTAGGGAGACACTGTGGATAGGAAGAACCTAGATGAATTCAGCGTAGAACAAGCTACTCACCTCTGTCAGGGCACAAAGCACTGGCAACAAACTAAAGCAGTAATGTAGCACCCAGCAGAGTGGGCAAAGTCATGGGAGCCAGCAGCATCAATAGCAGTGTTATTGCCATCCAGAGAATGGGGTAGCTACCTATATCCAACAGTGCTCCTTATGTTAATTAGAATGTCAGCGTGGTATGATCTTGAAATAACAGCTTTATCATCATGCCCCTGGCGACCATGGTTAAGTATCCCATCTCCCAGAAACCAGTACCATCCTAGGAAGAAAGAGGTCATTTGTTTTCCAGAGAGACCTAATAAAGTCAGAGTGCTTTTGGACAGAGTTCCATTTGAACTTCTCTTGCTTTTATCTATCTATCTTTACTGCAATTATCCAGAGCCTCAGAGAGCCCCACCTCCCAGGAAAATGTCTTGATAACTGTCAGATCTCCTTTCCTTCCTGAATTCTTCAGAAAATTCCCAGAAAGGGTTGGAAGGGGAGCAGGGAGAAGAAGGAGGAAGAGACCAAAGAATGGCATTATTAGGACATATTTTACTTTACACAAAGGAGATAAAACTGTTTCTGCATAATTAAGGTGAATGTAAATTTATCTGGAAGAAAGGACATTCCTTAGCCAACTTGATGGCAATCCTGAGTCCCTGGATGAATGTGAGTGAGAATCCTTGCCTAATCCCTATGAGAAAAAAGGGAGCAGCCACTCATCAGAAGCCTTTAAAAGGGCAAAGATTTATTATTAATCCCCCTCCCATAAATGAGGTTCCAAGAAAGGAAGAAAGCCTGACTAGTGATCTCTTAGCTGCTTTATTACAAAGGACTGATTTATGATGAGGATTAGTGACCGAGTTTATTCTTGGTGCTGCTCCTGTTCATTGTAACTACTTTACATCAGCAGACCCACAGTGAACGGTTAATATTTCTCATCACCTATCATTTGAACCAGATCATTGAGATCCAGAACTCAGTCCTTCTAAAGACAAGAGACAAAGCTGGAATCTCCAACTTTTATTCTCCTCTATAATTGGTCACTTCTTCAAGGGACCAGTTACACAGCTTGTTTGTCACTCTTTTTTGTTGGCTTTCTGTTTTTTTGTTTTTGTATTGAGTAGCCAATGATGCTAGACTTTTCTAATCTGTAAAGTTGTCGTTCCACAAGCAAGATGAGCATCCACTCAGTTTCCAGTTTCTTGCCACTACAAAAAGGTTGCTACCAACATTTTTGCACATGTGGGTCCTTTTCCCTCTTTTATGATCTTTTTGGAATACAGACCGAGTAGTGACATTGCTAAATCAATGGGAAAGCACAGTTTTATTATAGCCCTCTGGGCAAATTGCTCTTCAGAATGGTTGGATCATTTCACAACTCCACCAACAATGCATTAGTGTCCTGGTTTTTCCACATCCACTGCAACATTTACCATTATCTTTTCCTGTCATCTTGTTACTATATTCTAATGATCCTATCTCCACATCTCCTGAAAATGAAATATATCTCCCACCTCTTGACGAAAGGCATAACCTAGTGATTCAAAAGAAGATATACATTCTCAGGTATGATTAATATGTTGATTTGTATTGCTAATTTATTTTTAAACATATTTGTTATATGTTTATATATATTATAAGTATATATAACTATGTTATGTTATATTATGTTGTTATTATATTATGTATATATGTTATTATACATATACATATATACATAATATTATATTATATTATAAACATAATTACTTCTCTTTGGCCAGGATGTGGGAGAATAAAGATAGATTGTAAAGAACTCCAGACACTGAATGGTAAGAGTACCAATGTGTGTAGCATGTGTGTGTGTGTGTGTGTGTGTGTGCGCATGCGCGTGCACTTGGGTGTGAGGAAGGGATTCAGTCAAGAAAACTGAAAGAAAAACTAGAAAGAAGGTGTTAGAAAGGATCAGGCAATACAGAAAAAAAAAAAATTAAGAAACTTAGAAGAGAAACTCAGCCTATTCTGTTAATTCTCTCCTGGAATTATCTACCTGGAATATCCTGGTGTTGATGAGTCAAAGGTCAAGCACCAGAAAAAAAGGAAGCGGATTGCAGTGAACAGGGAAGTAAAAAGCAGTAGTGGTAAGTCAACAGGCTGAATAATCAATCCCTGAATAATTGAAAATAATCTGCTATTATGATGTGACCCTGGGATGGAGGCCTTGAAAGTCAACCCCAGCTTTTCCACATAGGGGAGGAGCTAATGTTCAGCTCTGTACTATTAGTAAAAAATAGTAATTCCTTTATTATGATTGAGATGTAGGCAGGAAGAATAGACGTGGAAATAAAGTTCTCTGTTACTGAATTATTTTGCTCTGTTGAGAAGGGGAGAGGCTGGGGCGGATGTGAACTCCAGGCAGTTCTGAGTGATTGTTGAAGTTATTGAGAAACATATTGAGAAGTCCTTAAAATAGAATAGGTAATGACAAGCTATACGAGAACATGGTTATAGAGTCTGCCACTCAATTCTTGAAAGCTGTTTTTCTCCCAAAGGGCTTCAATCTATATTGCTTTCATCTGTATTTGACACTTGGTACAACCTCCTAAGGCGGCCCAGGAACAAAGAAGGCAGAGTCCCAGCTGCAGTGTAGGTGGATGGAGCCCCAGTGGGTAGGGTGGATGATAATTACTTCCTTATTGTCTTCCTGACCTTCTCCGTGGGAAAGAGCTATTTCTCTCAACAATCTCTCATTCTCCAGAAATATAGAAAAATGAGCCTGACTTTCAACAAATAAGTCAGGTCTGTGGGCCTAGGGAAAGATATCTGTGGTGTTCTTCCATTCATGGAAAATGGTTAGTCAACTACTTCACCGATGATTAGGGATGGCCCTAGCAGAAGTCTTCAGCTAATCAGAGGGTAAAGGCAAAAGAATTTTTCTGTTGTGCTGTATACGTGTTCCATTTCTCTCTTCCCTTCTTTCCTGGGTTCTATTCTTTACAAATCACTTTGATACTTAGGGAGCCAATCACTGAGCAACTCTGTCTAGAGCTGCTTAGCATCTAAATTGTCTTCCTTTTCATTCATTCATTTCCTCTTTATTTGTTCCAGTTCCTGAGGAAGAAATGGCCTGCCTTTCTGTCCCAGGTAAACAACCCTCCAGTAGTAGCCTTCATTCATTCCATCTCCTCCCATTTCTTCAGAGATGTTTGTTTCAATCAGTATTAACCCTACCTTTCATCTCAAGTTTCCCTATTCCCTCCCCACTTCACCCTCCATTGAAGGCTGCCCTTCTTCTTTTTTTTTTTTTAAATTTTATTTTATTTAATAATAACTTTGTATTGACAGAATCCATGCCAGGGTAATTTTTTACAGCATTATCCCTTGCACTCGCTTATGTTTCGTTTTTTCCCCTCCCTCCCTCTACCCCCCCTCCCCAAGATGGCAAGCAGTCCTATATATGTTAAATATGTTGCAGTATATCCTAGATACAATATATGTTTGCAGAACCGAACAGTTCTCCTGTTGCACAGGGAGAATTGGATTCAGAAGGTAAAAATAACTCGGGAAGAAAATCAAAAATGCAAATAGTTCACATTCGTTTCCCAGTGTTCCTTCTCTGGGTGTAGCTGTCTCTGTCCATCATTTATCTATTGAAACTCAGTTAGGTCTCTTTGTCATAGAAATCCACTTCTATCAGAATACATCCTCATACAATATCGTTGTCGAAGTGTATAATGATCTCCTAGTTCTGCTCATCTCACTTAGCATCAGTCCATGTAGGTCTCTCCAAGCCTCTCTGTATTCATCCTGCTGGTCATTCCTTACAGAGCAATAATATTCCATAACATTCATATACCACAATTTACCGAGCCATTCTCCAATTGATGGGCATCCATTCATTTTCCAGTTTCTAGCCACTACAAACAGGGCTGCTACAAACATTTTGGCACATACAGGTTCCTTTCCTGAAGGCTGCCCTTCTAACTACAAATGCACTCACATATTTCCTAACTTGTAAGAAAGAAACAAAATAAAACAAAAACAAAAAACTTTACCCTGATCTGGCTATCCTTTCAAGAATTTTCTTTTAGCAAAAAATAAAATAAAATAAAATTTAAATAAGTAAGTAAATCTTTGAAGAGTTCTCCATACTCAGTTTCTACTTCTAAACTATTTGTGTGTGTGTATACATAGCATGCTACTAATGAAACTCCAAGTCCCATCCTTTCTCTGAAGAATATTACAGTCTCTTTGATGCTATCATGCATAAATATGTAGTGACTGAATTGTGGTGATGGATCAAGAGCAGGAATGTGGAGGAGATATATTGAAATCTATATCTATAAACATCTATAAATATATAGATAGATAGATGCACATACATATATATGTATATACATATGTGTGTGTGTGTATCCATAGGCCCTGGCACATGCTATTGTTCAGTCATTTTCAATCATGTTTAATTCTCTGTAATCCCATCTTTCTTGGCAAAGATACCAGAGTTGTTTGCCATTTTCTTCCCCAGCTCATTTTACAGATTAGGAAACTGAGGCAAAGTGGCCTGGCCAGGATCACACGGCTAGTAAATGTCTGAAGCCATATTTGAACTCAGAAAGATGAGTCTTCCTGACTCCAGGCCTGCTACTCCATTGCACCACATTGTTGCTAGCCTGGCAAATATTAGACACTTAATTAATACTCTATTGATGACTCTGCCATTTGCCTGAAATTACTTTGTATGAAATCACCAATAGCCTACAGTGGCTTTTTCCTCCTCAACTTCCCAAGTACCCAAATATCACATCTAAGGAAATGAATCCCAAATCTTTATCTGAAGCCCTGACCTCTCTCCTTATCTCTGGGACCTAATTTCCTTATTGCCTGTTAGTTATTTTTGTAGGTAAAGAATTTTATAGATTATCTAGTTCTATACCTCCATTTCATAAATGAAGAAATTATAAATGTACTTAAATAACTTACCCAACATCATACAAACTGTAAATGGCAGAGTCAGGATTTAAATTAAGATCCTCCGGTTTTTATCACTCTGTTTACTATCTCTTACTTAATAGTCTTAAAAACAGTCAATCAGTCAACTAGCACTTGTTAGGGAGTTGCCAGAAGCACTGGAAGGTTCAGTAAATTGTCCATGACCACATTGGGGCAGGTAGATAGTTCAGTGGATAGAGTACCAAATTCAGAATCAGGAAGATCTGAGTTCTAATCCAACCTCAACTAATTATTAGTGGTGTGACTCTGAACAAGTCATTTAAATTTGCTCCAGTTTCTTCACCTTAAAATGAGAAGAAGGAAATGACAAACCATTCTAGTATCTCAAGAAAATCCCAGAGAGGATCTCCATGGAACAACAATAACAACAAAGAGGATTAAATAGGCTTTCATTATTTAGTCAGCCAATTTAACCACCATTTATAATAATTTGTTCATAGGATACTGTGTTTCAAGTTCTGAATGATTTTGAAAGATCATGGGACAGAGGAAAAAGCACTAATTTGAGAATCTGGGTTCAAGTTTTTCTTCCCTTGCCTACTACCTGTGTGACCTTACACAAAATCCTACTTGGTTTTCAATTTCCTTATCTGTAAAATGAAGGGCTTGAGAGGTAGCTAGGTGATGAACTCAATAGACTGAATACAGGAGTACCCGAGTTCAAATATAACCTCCTACACTTTCTGAGTGCTTCTGACTGCCTCCAAAAAGAAAAAAAGGGGTTGAACTAGATGGACTCTAGATTTAGATTTACAAGTGTATCATTTACAAATAGGCTTTGGAGCACAATCATTTGTTAGAGACTATCTGTATTATTGCAAAGCACTAACTGGGGAAATCAGGAAAGCTGGCTCTAAAGCACCTCAGACAAGGCCCAATCCAATCCAATAAACATCTATTATACACCTATTTTGTGCCAGGCATTGTGCTAAGGGCTGGGAATATGATTAATCTGACACATTTTTTCATCTATAAACTGAAGGGATTGATGACTTGTCTGGACATTTCCAGCTCTAGGCATGATTCAAATTAGTTCCTATATGTATGTCGTGTCTCAACTGGATGGCAAGTTTCTTAAGGGGAGAGATTGTGGGATAAAAATAACACTTCGAAATTTCAAAGAGCTGTGATTTCATCAGTGTGGCTCCAGCATACCAATTTATCAGCTATGGTTATTCAGTCATTTCAGTCGTGTCCAATTCTTTGTGACCTATTTGGGATTTTCTTGGAAAAGATACTAGAATGGTTTGCCATTTCCTTCTCCAGTTCATTTTATAGGTATGGAAATGGAGGCAGACAGGGTAAAGTGACTTGTCCAGCTAGTAACTGTTTGAGGCTGGATTTTAATTCAAGAAGATGAATGTTCCTGACTCCAGACTTGATATTTTATCCACTATACTACAAAGCCAATCCCAATTTAGCAGTATTCAAACAATAACTCTGGATGTCTGTAGCAGCAGACCTGAAGGAATTGTTGTGGTTGAAAATGTAATTATCCGGTGGCCAGCTTAGTAATAAAACCCCCAAAATTTAACTAGTTGGATCCTCATACTGGACCCAGTCTTGAAGTTTTTCCCGATTGGCAGTATCTTCTTATGCTTTTTTAGTATAGTCTTTGATAAATCCTAACCAGATCAATGCTTTAGAAGCTTCAAAGTAGGATTTTAGGAGAGGAATAATAATCATGTCACATACTTTTGTATTATCTCTTTCCACAGTGGCTAAGATGTATCTGGATCCAAGAGTAGTTAATCAGAAAATACAATTCAAGGTGAAAGACAATTTGGTGTGTAGTAAACATGCTGTTTGTGGAACCTGTGTTCTAATCCTAGTCTTCCTACTTACTGCTTGTATGGCTTCAGGAATGTCACTTAACTTTTCTGAACTTCAGTTTACTTATCTGTAAAATGAGCTAGATTAGATCAGGGATTAGACGTGGTGGTTCATACATACCTGTAATCCCTGCTTCTGAGGGAAACTAAAGCTGATCACTTGAGTTTAGGACTTCTGGGGTGCAATAGGGCTATGTGCCCTATAATTAGTGCCCATGCTAAATCTAGTACTACTATAGAAACTAATATAGTACTAATATAGAAAATATAGAAAAATGATAAACCAGGAAATTTAAAGCTCTTTTGACAAATCATTAGTAGCATGGGGCCCATAAGTGAGGCCTGCACTTCTAGGCTTAACAAAATAGGGAGACTAATCTTAAACACTTTCTCCACTCCATACACACACAGAGCAAAAGAAGGCCAGATGAAGGGTTCTTAACCTAGTGTTTGTAAACTTTTAAAAAATTATTATATTTAATGCAATTGATTTCCTTTTGTAATTCTATGCATTTTATTTTGTATATTTAAAGACATTCTGAGAAAGGATCCATATGTGGTCAATTGAATGATAAAGGGAGTGGGAAGCAAGACAGAAAAAAAAGGATAAAACTCTCTGGACTAAATGTACTTTAAAATCCCTTCTGACTCTAGTATAGAATTTGAAAGGAGCCTATCATAGGTAATGCTGATTTATCCCAGTCCACATCTCCCATTGTCTAAGCTAATATCTAGACCACTTTTCCTCCTGTAAAACTCACTATTCTTTTTTCTTTCTCTTTGTCTATGTGGTTGGCAGCTGAGGCTCTCTCCATTTTCATCCCCTCTCCCAGCCCACTTCACACCTTGCCAAGTGTTTTTCTGGTCAGAATTGCTGAGACCTGCAATCTTGTGTATAGCTTGGATGAGGTGGGCAGCACAATATCCAATTCAATAATGTTTATTACGTGTTTGATTTTTGAAAGGCATTGTGCTAGGCACTAGGGATTCAATCTTTTTTTCCTCTTTTTCCTTTTGTATAGTCTGCATATTTAATCAGTTAAAAATCTCTAACAGCATCTCATGGCCATTAAATAGATCCCACCACACTAAGCCTATTTAAATTACCAAATAAATCTCTGCACCAAAAACCAGTACAGGCAGGCCAAGGGAGGATGGTGAAGAGGGAAGATAGAAACTACAGACAGTAATCCTGGTAAGGGGGAGACAACTTCATCTTACCCTCTTGCCTGGTTTACTCCTGAGGGGCTAGACTCTCAGAAAGAAACAATTCTTGGTAAGAGATGTTCTGATTGTCCTAAGGTGCAAAAAGCACATCAAAGGAGAGAGATTGGGATAAGGGAGGGCTGGCAGAGTAGGGAGAAAGGAGGGAGGAAATCAGTAATTTAGTGCTTTTTTCCATTAAGTTAGGCAGCAGGAAAGGATGTTGGCAAACCTTATACATACCCCCCTCACTTTTCAGCCCTGGCACAAAGAAAAATGAATGACAAATGACTTTGGCATTACCAACCATAATTCTCAACATAAAAAAGTATCCCATTTTCTGTCTATCCAATGTGATCCTCTATCATCCTTTTTTCTCCTGATTAATGCCCTATTCTGCGCTTAATAACATAGTTTTTCCATCAAGGACAGGAAAGTGGGTTTATTCATTCATTTATTTATTTGGCCTGAACAAATGATTTCACTGCTGGAGATAGTCTTAAGTGAGGAAGCTGTTTTTGTAATTCATCATCTTGAGAGAGTTAGTTGTCTATGTTACACTAACAAATTAATTTATCACTCTGAGTCCAACATTAATATGTGCCAGAGGCAGAACTTGAATAGTCTACCCAACTCTAACCAAAGACAAAATTTTAAAAATCCTTGAAGTCAAGGCGTTTCTTCTACATTGTGGGTAGATTGGGTCTGTCTACAGTGAAACATCACTGTAGCCCTGTTTTTGCAACTCTAGAAAGAGCAGGATTATAACTGTGCTTGGTGGGAGAAGAGAGATAGTAAAGAGGCAAAGCCAGGTGGGGAATCTAGGAGACCAAAGGAAGAACTTAACAGCAAAAGGCAACTGGAAACCAGCGAAGGATGGATCGTGAGGGTTACAGGATGATTTTACAAAATGATGCTTCTGGGGTCCCTGGTCCTGGTTTGAGACTTGAAAGCTTTAAGTATCTAGAAAATATATCCTACAAATACATTTTGAAAAAAATCAAAGAAGAAAAAAAGGAAGCTTTTTCTCAGTTATCCTCCTAGATCTTAATCCTTTTCTTCAGTATAGTCTTATCTTTATTGACTTTCTATTCTCCTTCTTCAATACTTGTCTTTTTTTTTTTTTTTTTCATTCATTTATCATCTTACCTTCTGCTTCATCCTCGCCATCCCTTCAACAGTAGGTGTTTCCTATGGATCTGTCCTAGCCCTCTTTTCTATCCTTTATACTGCCTTCCTTGGTGATCTCATCAGCTTCCCCGACTCTAACCCATTCCATTGCAGGGTAATAGGATCATAGTTTTACATTTGTAAGGAATCTTGGAAGTCATCTGGAAAGTACCTTTATTATAGAGGAATTGGGCACCACGGAGGTTTCAAACTTGGATGACTGAAAATTCCGGATTTGGAGTTAGGAAGACTTGATTGCCAACTCTGTTTTAGATACTCATTAGCTGTGTGAACCTGGACAAGTCCCAGATTCCCCATTTGCAAAATGGAGATAATAAAAGCATCTACTTTTCAAAATGGTTATGAAAATCAAAAGAAATAACACATGTAAAGTGGTGTGCAAACCTTCCTAATTTACAGTCAGAGTTAGAATTGGTCAGATTTCCAATCAGAGTTAGTTATAATTGGTCAGATTTACAGTCAGGGTTAGTTATAATGGGTCAGATTTACAGTCAGTTACAATTGGTCAGATTTCCAGAGTTAGTTATAATTGGTCAGATTTACAGTCAGAGTTACAATTGGTCACATTTCCAATCAGAGTTAGTTATAATTGGTCAGATTTACAATCAGAGTTACAATTGGTCAGATTTCCAATCAGAGTTAGTTATAATAGGTCAGATTTACAGTCAGAGTTACAATTGGTCAGATTTCCAATCAGAGTTAGTTATAATAGGTCAGATTTACAGTCAGAGTTACAATTGGTCAGATTTCCAATCAGAGTTAGTTATAATTGGTCAGATTTACAGTCGGAGTTACAATTGGTCAGATTTCCAATCACAGTTAGTTATAATTGGTCAGATTTACAGTCAGAGTTACAATTGGTCAGATTTCCAATCAGACTTAGTTATAATTGGTCAGATTTACAATCAGAGTTACAATTGGCCATATTTCCAATCAGTTAGTTATAATTGGTCAGATTTCCAATCAGAGTTAATTATAATTGGTCAGATTTATAATCAGTTATAATTGGTCAGATTTCCAATCAGAGTTAATTATAATTGGTCAGATTTACAGTCAGAGTTATAATTGGTCAGATTTCCAATTAGAGTTAGTTATAATTGGTCAGATTTATAATCAGTTATAATTGGTCAGATTTCCAATTAGAGTTAATTATAATTGGTCAGACTTATAATCAGTTATAATTGGTCAGATTTCCAATAGAGTAAGTAATAATTGGTCAGATTTATAATCAGTTATAATTGGTCAGATTTCCAATCAGAGTTAATTATAATTGGTCAGATTTACAGTCAGAGTTATAATTGGTCAGATTTCCAATTAGAGTTAGTTATAATTGGTCAGATTTATAATCAGTTATAATTGGTCAGATTTCCAATAGAGTAAGTAATAATTGGTCAGATTTATAATCAGTTATAATTGGTTAGATATACAATTAGAGTTAGTTCCAATTGGTCAGATTTAGAGTTACAGATTTACAAACTGAGTTGCAATTGGTTAGATAAACAATACTCTCTATTTGTCCATTCCATAGGTCAAAAGGCTTGTGCCCTGTCATTGACCTTACACAATGTGTTTGTTATGGTCTGGGTCTATTTGTCAGGAGCTTTATTGATTAGGCAGTTCCTTGATTCACACGGTGACTGGAGATATTTTAACAAGACATTTCATTCCTCTATTCCTCCTGATCTGACAATATCTTGGGGAAACCTAACTTCTCATACTCCTCACAATTTGTTTGGATTGGGGCTGAATTAGTGGCTGGGTGAGGTTGTTTGTTGCTCATTGTCAAAGAGAACCATCACATCAGGAAAGTGATGTCATGACATGCAAGTGAGTTGGATTTAAAGGAGGGTGGGTTGTGCAAAGTCACCAGCTTCACTTTGGCTTCAAAGGTGGACCATACTTGGATTCAAATATAAACTAAAATAATAGATTTGAAACTCAAATGACTGGAGGCTATCAGAGGAAATGTTAGGATACAGTTTCTAGGGGAAAAAATAGCAATAATTTTATGGTCCCCTGACCTTAGAGTGCTTCTGTTCTAACAATCTATCAATGATTCTAAAGTCTTCTGGCTTTAGAGTCAGTGATCTTGAGGTCCCCCAGAACTTAGAGTGCTGTTGTTCTAACAATCTGTCCATCAATGATTGTAAAAATCTTCTGGCCTAGGATTATAATAATGTTTCTTACCTTAGACTTTAAGGAAGATTTATTAGGGATCCTGAGGCCCTCTGACCCTTAGAATGCTATTGGTCTAACAATCCATCTGTCAATGATTCTAAAGTCTTCTGGCTTTAGAATAGTCCTACAAACATTAACTGTCAGAAAGATAATCTGTTGGTCAGTGATAACCAAGTTCCTGAAACAATAGCGAATAGACTACCACTGAAATCTATCTGTAAGCCAAAAAATTAGCATGTCAGTGACATGAACTGGATAAGTTTGTCTTCTTTCTCTTGGTTCTTTGCTAAATTCTTTTGGAACTTAGCCCACTTCAAATGGCATTACAATTACAACAAACTTTGCCCCTTGATTTGGAGCCTGCAAATTATTTTGAAATACCTTGTGACATTGGTCTATGATCCCAACCTTTGGGGTCTCTTTTAAACCTCAACATTTAATGGCCCATATGGGAAGAGTCTGGCCTCCCCTGGCTTGATTCCCTCCTTGTCAAGGTAACCCCATCCCCCATTTTTTTCTCCCTCAATCCTATAGCTGGAAGACTCCAAACAACTGGGAGAAGGCTAGTCTGGGTCATCATGAGCTCCATGCTTAGCAAGTTTTGCTTGACTGGGTCTGCCCACACTTGGAAATTCTTGCAAATTTTCAGCAAAGTTCCTGGGGAATTGTCACCTTTCCTCCTTCTCTGGGATATTAGAGGAGACAAAGTGCTATAGGATGGCTTTTGGAAAAATTTTATGGCTTTTGGCAAAGATGGGACAGCAGTCTTTCATGTCATTTTTGTCTGTGTTTGCGGCTCTATGCAGAAGGTCTATCATGTTTGTTCTAATTAACTAGATTCTGTTACCTGGAAAGACTTAAAATGCAGCCAGCAACAACAACCAAAAAAATTCTTATGCTGTGGTTGAATTCTGGGAAGGTTTCTTAACATTCTTGACTCCCATCTAAAAAGGGGAAAAAGCCTAACTTTTTTCCTGTGGACTTCAGCTCTGGTCAAGCTGGGGGCTACACAAAAATGTTATCTAATTAAAATTAAAATAACATTTTAGCAGATTCTCAGAATTTTGAGAGCAATGATTAAGAAGTTTAGCAATTACTCATTTTAATATTGCAAGAAAATTTTCTGAAATATTGGGGATAATTCCAGGAATTTACCATTATGAAAGAAAAAAAAAAGGAAAGAAAACAAACTGGGTAAATAGCAATTTTTTCTTAACCCTTCCTTGACTCCTATCTTGTCTGGAGTCACCTTCTATTCCTTTGGGAAAGCACCCAGAAGGTATAAAGGGACTCACTCCACTCCATGCCCCAGTGTCTTGAGTGCATCTCAGTTGTGAGCCTTGCTAACAAGATCAATATAGCCCAAGTCCCTCTGTTTGCTAACTCCTCTCATCTCAGAACAGATTAAGAGAATGCTACATTCTGCCTCACCTGTAGAAATAGGGGAAGCATGCTATGGGAACCTCACACAATCTTGCCCAAACACCTCCTTAGCTCAGCCTGGGGGAATGGAGATGGACTCAGGATCAAGCTCCATAGTCAGCGTTCACTGAGCCCTGGTAAATCTCAAAGGAGATCCTGGCACCAGTCACCCCAGCCTTCAGCAGATTCTGTCCAACAACTGGATCTGGGTACCCCTGGCACCCCCCAGCATGGAGTTGAGGTGAGAAAGCCAGAAAGCTTTTGAATTTGGTAAGCCCCCATTCTCTTTCAGTTGTGGAAATGTATTAGCTATATAATTTATGGCAAATTATTTTATCTCTGCTCAGTTTTCTGATTTGTAAAGAGAAATAATAATTATTGTTGTTGTGAAGATCACACAATTGCACAAGTGCTTAGTATAAAACATGCTATATGAATGTTAACTGCATTATTGGCTATAATTGCTTTCTATTTGATAACTTTATGGGTTTTTAGTTGTAACCAATATATAATGTCAATGTTGAGATAAATGGTTTCTATGTGTGTTTGTAAACTAAGAGGATAGTGCATAGAGGAAAGAGAGTCTTTTTCTTACCCCTTTCCTCTTTCCCTGACTGCAGCAGGGATACATGGACGAAGGGGTGAGAGGGAAAGAAAGAAAATATACTTAGTTCAGTGAAATTTGTTATTTGAGATATGACAGTAAAAGCAATTTTAAAGGAACTCTAATTAAAGCCTACCAAAGGGATATGTAAATTGTAATCTATTTGCACTGATATTTAAGAGTTTGGAAACTTTAGGAAAGCAGAAAAGTAGTTTACTACTACTTAAAAATTCTGGCAACAAGCAGTCTGCTTTTGAGTTAACTAGAGTTAGACTTCTGAAGACCCTGTCAGTAAAAATGGACACTTTAATCCTTTCCTGGCTTACAAAAGAGAAATGGTTTGTGTAAATTGGAAAATAACCAAATGGCAATTCAGTTTGTCTAGAACATTTAATTAGAATTAAATCAATTTTAAAATCTGTTCTATGTCAGTTTTAAGAATTGTCTTGTTATCTCCCTAAAATCAAGAGAAACTTATTTAAGGGAAGAGAAATTACATCTAAGATTATTTAACTATTACTTAGGAAAATTCTAAAACTGTTAAGTAAGTTATTTGGAGTTATTGTCATTATGTTAAAGCTAAAATTGGTAATTACTGTTTGTGGAACAAGAGGCATGAGGTGAAAGCCTTATCTATTTATGTCCAAGTATGAAGTATACATCACCTTTTTACACCTTCACAGAGTGAGGAGAGATATCAAACAGCACAACCCACAAAAACACTAAGGATAGTTGGGGTGAGCAATAGCAAGCTCAGCCCTTTCCCTGGGGTCTCTGTCAACTCTCCTTAATTTTTAAGTTTGCCAGTTTTCTTGAAACCATCAGGATAAGCAAGGTCATCAGCCCTGAGAAATGATTCTGTTTAGGATTTATAGTTCCTAAACAAGGAATGTGTTTACTAAGAATCTATAAGTTTGTTTAATGATTGATCTTTTGCACCAAGATAAATTTAAACATATAGAACATGTTAAAACAAAATCTCATATGTGTGTGAGTCCTGATCAACTTTTAAAATGATGTCTCTAGCTCTAAGCTGCAATTAGTAGAATTTGTTATTAGAGATTAAATCTCTTGGGACTATAACTGATATTCTTTTGAGTTTTGAATTTGATTGCCTGATCATTAAGTCAATAACTGGATGAAGCATCCTTAGATCTGTTTGCCAACCAGTCATGCAGTAATAATTCCACCTCAATAGCCAGACTCAGGAAGGAAACAACGAAACAGAACTGGGAAATTGAGTCAGAAGGCTTCCATCTTGAGCAGAGACTAAGGTTGTCCTCCTACTTGTCTAGGTAAGACATCTATCTATGACAATTCAGGAAGGCATTGCTCTGAGTAAATTGTGGCATTTCTCTTGAATGATGACTCAGTTTCCCAGTTCTGTTTCTTTGTTTCCCACCTGATTATTCCTGATATGGCTATGAGGTGGAATTATTACTGTATGATTGGTTGGCAAACAGATCTAAGGATGTTTTATTCAGTCATGTATGTGCTCTCAGGATGAAACCTGAAGGATCTATTTTGATGCTATTATAATTATGTCCCTGCTTTTTCCTCTTACAGCAAATTTTATAATCAGAGCAAATAGTAGAAGCTATGAGCCCAGTACAAGTGTCCTAGGGGACAAAATGGTTTTCTATCTTAGATCCTAAAGATGCTTTCCTTTGAATACTATTGCATAAAGATTCACAATTTCTTTTTGCCTTAAAGGGGCAAATCCAGGGGAATGTATCCCTCCACCAATTAACATGGGCAGTCATATCCATAAGGTGGAGGTAGCTCAGAGCTTCCAAGACAACCCCATATTTTGACAGGCCCTGACTATTCACTATGTAGACAATATCTTGACCTAATAGCCCTACCTGAAGCTTCTCTGGCTGCAGCCATACAAACCCCTAACTTCCAGCCCTCCCCTCACCCAAGACTATGAAGTTTCATTGTCTAAAAGTCTACATTGCCTATCAGTCTGGTAAGTATTTGGGCCATGAATTAACTCTTCCTTTTGCTCATAGTGGAGAGGAGGCAATCTTTTCATTCTCTGAATCTTCCTCAAAGCAACAGCTGCTTATCTGGATACCTAACTTTAGTTATTGCCAAGCCCCTCTGTGATTCTCTGCAAGACCTTGACAATTCTCTTCCAGTGGGGGCCTGATGAGGCAAAGGCTTTTAAGATCCTGAAAGCTAAACGGCCACAGCCTTAGTCCTACCTAAAGCCTTTCATACCATATGTTAATGGAAGGCGGGCCAGGTCCTAGGGGCCTCCACTCAGTCCCTGGAACCCTATCCCAGGGCCCTCGCTTACTTCTCAAAGAAACTGGGTGTCTTTGGGGCAACCTTCCTGCCTTAGAGCTAGCTGCCACAGCCCTCCTAATTGAGGAAGCCTCCAAGCTCTACATTGGAGGTTCTAATCTCAGAGCATTTTTGCCCTTATCAGAGCTTTAGAATTGGGAAAACCAATGAGAGTGAAAGTCTATACTGACTCCAAATATGCCTTTCATGTTTTGTATGCTCATGGGGCTATATGGAAAAAAGGAGATTTTTGACAACAAAACAATTACTGCAAGCTGTCTATTGCCCTAGAGAGGTTTCTGTTATGTTTTATAAAGGACCCCAGAAGGAGGATTCACTTCAAGTCAAGGGGAACAGGCTTGCAGATTCAGCTGCCGTGCTGCCTGTTTGCCCCTGACCATGGCACCTTTAATTCCCTGTCTCCTGCATTCCTTAATAGCTCTCAGGAACAAGCCCTTGATTAAAAAAAAAAAGGGGGGGGGCACACCCTGTCCTCTTCTGGATGGTTTCAAACACCTTCAAATCAAGTACTAATCACAGAGGCCAGCCAGTGGAAACTTCTCTATGGCCTACACCAAGCTCCTCACATTGGGAAAAAATGCTCTCCAATCCCTTCTGAAATCTATTTTCACTGGTCACAAGCCAGGAGAAACAATTAAACAGATCTGTAAAGTCTGCCTAGTTTGTGTCAAGTAAATCCTGAAAAGGCTGCTAAAAGCCCATCTGGAGGAGGGGTACACCAGGGTAGGACTGACAGATTGCCCCCTCTCAGGGGCTTGAAACTGTTTTTGTTTTTTGTTGTGACCTTTACTAATTGGGTAAAAGCCTTCCCTTGGAAGACTGAAAAGGCTCAGAGGTTTTTTCTAAATGAGATCAAACCCATTTAAGATGTCATCCGTCTAACCAATGTTTAATGCCATTTAAACATTATGGTGCTTGCACCCTAGGTCACCTGAGCACTCCTTTTACTGTATATAATAGCAAAATTCTACCCATTACTCCTACTCCTTTGAGGAGACAAAATCAGAGATTTGGGGGAAATGTTCTTTGTTATTTATCCTAGGAAAAACTGACTGGATGTAAGACATTCATGATAGCCTTGTCTACCTCCCCCTCCAAGTCTATCTCTGAGTGAGGTTCCGGATTACTGTTCCTAGTAACCCCCATAGTAACTCCATTTTTAATTATTATTATTATTATTATTATTTTATATTTGGCCCCTACATTTTTAACCTACTTGTGAGATTTGTTTCCTCCAAACTCCAAGCTATAAACTTCCAACTATTTGTTCACCCTGAATACCATCGCTAACTGATTCTGAATGTTGCTGCTGCCATCTTCAAGTCATGTACTTCCCTTCCTAAGTCTGGACCCCCGCTAGACAGGGACAGCTCTACACCCTTTATTCAGCATAAAGCAGCTCCAGAAGATAAGATTTCCTTCCCTTTGTCCCAAATGAATTTGGAATTTGGGAGTCAAACTGCTTGAGAGGGGGAAAAGAAGGGGGATACAGCTTCTAGGAGAAATATAGCAATAATTTTAAGGTCACCTGACCTAAGAGTGCTTCTGTTCTCACAATCTGTCAATGATTTTAAAGTCTTCTGGCTTTAGAATCAGAGATCCTGAGGTTCTCCAGAGATCCTTAAAGTGCTGTTGTTCTAATAATCTGTCAATTAACGATTATAAAAGTCTTCTGGCCTAGGAATATAATAATATCTCTTCCCTTAGACTTCAGGGAAGATATATTAGGGATCCTGAGGCCTCCTGAGGTCTCCTGATCTTAGAGTGCTATTGTTCTAACAATCCATCTGTCAATGATTCTAAAGTCTTCTGACTTTAGAATAGTCCTACAAACATTAACTGTCAGAAAGATAATCTGTTGGTCAGTGATAATCAAGTTCCTGAAACAATAGTGAATAGCCTACCACTGAAATCTTCCTGTAAGCCATAAAATTAGCATATCAGTGACATGAACTGGATAAATGTGTCTCCTTTCTCTTGGTCCTTTGCTAAATTTTTTTGAAACTTAGCCCACTTCAGTTGGTATTACAATTACAATAAACTTTGCCCCTTGGCTTTGGGTTCAAGCCTGCAAATTCTTTTGAGACACCTCACAACACTGGTCTATGAACCCCAACTTTCCGGGTCCTTTCTGAACCTCAACAGAAAGGGTGGAGGAAGTTGACATCACTATGTTAAGGTCAAGATATAATGTATCTAATCGTAGCTAATATGATCTCAGAAGGTACTACCACAGGTCAGGCACAAATAATCCATACAAATATTTGGAGTATGTTGAAGGTGTCTCTAAATTTGCACATTTCATTTTTCTTTTGAACTATTGAAGTTCTGCTTTACTTATACAGCACATTGCCTTTTTTAAAGCAGACATGGCATGCTGGGTAGTCCTGTGCCAGTGTCTCCCATGTCTCATAATCAGTTCCAGTTATATTGGTTCTTTTGACCCCTATGTGAGTGTTTGACTTTTGTGAGTTCTCTGCAAAATAGACTTTTTTTTGGGCAAACATGCTTTTGGCTTTCGAACAGTATGGCCAGCCTTTTAGAATTGTGCTCTCTAATCGGAACAGAAGTGAGTGCAAGGGATAATGTTGTAAAAAAAATTACCCTGGCATGGATTCTGTCAATATAAAGTTATTATAAAATAAAATAAAAATTAAAGAATTGTGCTCTCTGAAGCAGTTTGAATGCTTCGCAATTTAGTTTGAGAAAGGACCTCAGTATCTAGTACTGTATTTTGTCAAGAGATTTTCAGAATCTTCCTATGACAATTCAAATGGAAGTGATTCAGTTTTCTGGCATGGTGCTGGTAAATTGTCCAGGTTTCACAAGCATACAACAACGAGGTGAGCACAACAGTTCAATAGACCTTTAATTTGATAGGCCCCCTAATATCTCTACTCTCCTTTCCTTTGGAGCCTTTTAAATACTGAGCTAACTCTGTTAATGAATTCTAAACCAGCTTGTGAATTCTAAACCAGTTTATTCTCAGGAATTGCTAAAATGTACCCATCCTGTTCCTAATATCAATCAAAATCAAGTCAGTTTTCCCAGACTATCTTATTAGCATAGAACTATGTGAAATCAGAACCCTTAAATCATCTCATCTGAGCTCCATTGTTAATCCATCTATCCTGTCTTCATCTTCTAAGACTGTCTTGATTACATATCTTCAGTTGGTTTGGGGCCTGGTAAATCACACCTGGATCCTCCTTGATTCCTCCTGGCCTCCCCCCAATTCCTCCTACACTCATCCCCTTACTCCCTAGAGCCACCCCCACACTTCTGTTCTGATACTTTAAAAGTCATCTCCCCCAAAGCACATTTCTTAATCACCTAACTCTACTTGCTTAGTCAGAATTGGTTAAGTCTTTGAGCAATTTCACAGATAAATGGGAAACCTTTGTAACCTGTGATAAGACTTCTATGACTTGATTTCTTCATGTAGATTGAACGATTAGGCTCTCCCAAATCTACTTCCTACTTCTGGCTTTAGAATACTCCTACAAATATTAACAGTCAGAAAGATAATCTGTTGGTCAGTGATAACCAAGTTCCTGAAACAACAGTAAATAGACTACCACTGAAATCTACCTATAAGCCATAAAATTAGCATATCAGTGACATGAACTGGATAAATGTGTCTCCTTTCTCTTGGTCTTCTATTTCATATTATCACTTCACATGGTACCTAGTATCACCTCAAATGCATGTGTCAACTTCATCATTTATGTGTATATAGCTGAAAAGTGCATTGCCAAGGTAAATGAACTTATCCACAGCATTCAAAATATCTCTATTTGCTGTAACCAGTGGTTCCATGAATGGATGCTGGCTATTGGAGAATCTCTGTTTTCTTGGTGTTAATTGTTAAGCCAAAACAAGCAGCAAAGAATTGATCCATACTCTGGTTGCATTTCAGTTTCAGAGGCTGCGTTAAGTGCACAATCATCTGCCAACAAAAAGTCATATACCATCTCCCCTGCTTGTAGCCTTTTCAAGTTAAGTGATTCACCATCAGGGCAATAGCTGACCTTGAGGCTGTTGAGATTCAGAAGGGACCACAAAAGGTTTGGGTCACAGACCAGTGTCATGAAGTATCTCAAAATGTAATGCTGAAGAAACTGAGGCCGGAGAAAGATTAGAGAGTTTTTAATATTTTATTAATGGGAGAGTATAATTGACTGGACAGAACTCTCCTCTCAAATTATCCAGTCAGACAGAAATAAAAATATACTGGGACCAAGGAATCCATGTTGGTCTCAGGGCTGGAGGAGACTGTCAACTCAAAGAATCCAGCGGACAGCATCCAGCATACAGCCTCCAGCCATGAATGGGGGAACCCCAACTTCTTAAATATCTTTTAGAAACAAAGAAGGGGTAAGAAGCGCAGAAAAACTTCTGTCAGGATGGGGAAGGCCATAAATCCTAAAAAAACTCAGAGACAGGATGAAATAAAGATATCAGTGAGGTATCTTGGAATATTTTAGAGGGATATTGTAAATTCTTGAGGACAGAAAAGAGTCAGGAGGTCTACTCTCTTGTTTATCTACTTAACATTTATAACCTTAGAGCAAATAGTCCTCTGTCTTAATGGGCCAGAGAGGGGTTTACAGCTTAGGGGATTGAGACAGAATAGTTAAGGAAACTGAGACAAGGGAAACTCATACAGGAAAACTGAGTCAGGACAGTTAAAGAGAACTATGGCATAACAAAAAGAATTTGCAGACTTAAACCCATCTCCAAGTCAAGGGGCAAAGTTTATTGTAATTGTACCACCAATTGAAGCAGACTAAGTTCCAAAAGAATTTGGCAAAGGACCAAGAGAAAGGAGACACATTTATCCAGTTCTTCATGTCATTGATATGCTAGTTTTATGGCCTAGAGGTAGAACTGAGGAGTGGTCTCAGGAATTTGGTTATCACTGATTAGCAGATCTAGGACTATCCTAAGACAGAAGATTTTAATATCATTGACAGACAGATTGTCAGAACACTAACACTCTTAAGGTCAGAGGGCCTCAGGATTCTTCATATATCTTCTCTAAAGTCGAAGGGAAGAAATATTATATTTCCTACAGAGATATTGGTAGAACAATAGCACTCTAAGGTGGGGGAACCTTAAAATTATTGCTGTATTTCCCTTAGAATCCATACCTTATCAATGCCATTTTCTTTTTCTTTTTCTTTCTTTTTTTTTTATAACTTTTTATTGATAGAACTCATGCCAGGGTAATTTTTTACAGCATTATCCCTTGCATTCACTTCTGTTCCGATTTTTCCCCTCCCCCAGATGGCAAGCAATCCTTTACATGTTGAACAGGTTACAGTATATCCTGGATACAATATATGTGTGCAGAACCGAACAGTTTTCTTATTGCACAGGGAGAATTGAATTCAGAAGGTATAAATAATCCGGGAAGAAAAACAAAAATGCAAGCAGTTTATATTCATCTCCCAGTATTCTTTCTTTGGATGTAGCTGCTTCTGCCCATCTTTGATCAATTGAAACTGAATTAGCTCTCTTTATCGAAGAGATACACTTCCATCAGAATACATCCTTAAACAGTATCATTGTTGAGGTATATAATGATCTCCTGGTTCTGCTCATTTCACTTAGCATCAGTTCATGTAAGTCTCGCCAGTCCTCTCTGTATTCATCCCGCTGGTCATTCCTTACAGAACAATAATATTCCATAACGTTCATATACCACAATTTACTCAACCATTCTCCAATTGATGGGCATCCATTCATTTTCCAGCTTCTAGCCACTACAAACAGGGCTGCCACAAACATTTTGGCACATACAGGTCCCTTTCCCTTCTTTAGTATCTCTTTGAGGTATAAGCCCAGTAGAAACACTGCTGGATCAAAGGGTATGCACAGTTTGATAACTTTTTGAGCATAGTTCCAAATTCCTCTCCAGAATGGCTGGATGTGTTCACAATTCCACCTACGATGTATCAGTGTCCCTGTTTTCCCACATCCCCTCCAACATTCCACAGTATATTTCCCTGTCGTTCTAGCCAATATGACAGGTGTGTAGTGGTATCTCAGTTGTCTTAATTTGCATTTCTCTGATTAATAATGATTTGGAGCATATTTTCATATGTCTATAAATAGTTTCAATTTCTTCGTCTGAGAATTGTCTGTTCATATCCTTTGACCATTTATCAATTGGAGAATGGTTATCAATACCATTTTCAACTTCAACTTTGCAGTAGTGTTTAACTCCCATCTGTCCAAGTGCAAGTGAAGCCTAGAGAAGTAGTATTCTTGGTTCAGTAAAAAGATGGATAAAATTCAGCTTTATGCTGGTAGTAACAACCCAAAGTGCTAAAGTGCTTTTATGATGCTTAAGACTTAAAGTGCTGATGGATCCACATTCATGAGACACAAAGACATGATCCAGGTGAGATGGACTGAACGCTTCTAGAGTGATCTAAACAGACCTTCATCAGTCAATGTTGAAGCCCATGACCATACCTCAAGTTGAAATCTTTCCCTCTCTAATCAAACTTCCAAGTGAAGAGGAGGTTTTGAATGCCATTAGTCATCCCTCAAGTGACAAAGCCTGGTGCTGACTATATTCTAGCTGAGATGTACAAGGAAAGAGGTCCACTGCTGCTACAAAAGTTGAAAGAAATCTTGTAGGTTATATGGCAAAAGTTATATGGAAGAGGAGGTTATGCCCCAGGAGTTCTATATTCTTCTATTGTCTCTCTCTATAAAGGAAAGGGAAATGGATTGTTTTGTGACAATCACAAGGCAGTCTCTCTCAGCCATCATCAACTAGATTCTTGCCAAAGTCCTCTTTTAAAGGGTGGAGCTAATTACAAGACAAAAGCTTGACCTTTAGGCAGTTTCTTCAGAATGTCAGTGAAGGGTGAAGTTACCAGAATAAGAAGTTTCTGATTTATATTTTATAGCAGAGCATTAAAACTTATGCCAGCTGAATTTTACAGAAATCATGCAAAACCTATTTGGCAATATTAGCCACATAACAAGAAAACTAAAGAAAGTGAGAAAATTATACTAATTTGCACTCATAGTTAATCAGTATCTCTCTGGAGAGAAATTACCTTGGATTGTTTTATTTACATTACTGTTACTATGTACAATGATCTCCTGGTTCTGCTCACTTACCTTTATATAAGTATTTCTGAAGGAGTATAGCTTCTAGGGGAGAGAGCACTAGGGAGGGCCTCCCAAACTTATAGTGCTTCTGTTCTAATAATATGTCTGTGATTCCAAAGTTTTCTGGGTTTGGAATCTGTGACCCTGAGGTCTCCTCCTCCCCAACCTTGGAGTACTATTGTTCTGGCAATCTGCCTGTCAATGATTATAAAAGTCCTCTGGTCTAGGAATATAATAATATATCTTCCCTTAGACTTTAGGGAAGTTATATTAGTGATCCTGAGACTCTCTAAACTTAGGATGCTATTGTTCTAACAATCTTATCTGTCAATGATTCAAAAGTCTTCTGGCTTTAGGATAGTCCTAGATCCGCTGATCAGTGATAATCAAATTCCTGAGACCACTCCTGAGTTCTACATCTAGGCCATAAACAAGAGTATCAGTGACATAAAGTGTTATGCCACAGTTCTCTTTAACTGTCCTGACTCAGTTTCCTTGTATAAGTTTCCCTTGTCTCAGTCTTCCTAATTACTCCCCTAAGCTGTAAATCTCCCTCTGGTCCATGAAGGCTGAGGACCAATTAGTCTAAGAATATTAATTGTTAGCCCAAGTAAGATAAACAAGAGAGTAGACTTCCTGATTATCTTCTGTCCTTGAGAAATTTACAACATCCCTTAAAATATTCCAAGATATTTCACTGACATCTTTATCTCTGGGTTCCTTTTTAATTCATAGCCTTTTCCAGCTGGGCTTTTCCCGCTCTTTTTTCCTCTTCTTTGTCTTTAAAAGGTATATAAAGGTTAGAGATTCCCCCGATCAGGGCTGGACAATTTGAGACGAGAGTCCTGTCCAGTCAATCTTACTCTCCCATTAATAAAATATTAAAAACTCTCTAATCTCTCTCCTGCCTCAGTTTCTCTGGCATTACAAAAGAACTAGATAAGGGTGTCTCCTTTCTCTTGGTTCTTTGCTAAATTCTTTTGGCACTTAGCCCGCTTCAATTAATGTTATAATTACAATAAACTTTGCCTCACAACGCTGGTTTGCGACCCCAACCTTTAGGGATCCCTTCTGAGCTCAACATTTCCAGAATTTTCTGAATCCACTATTTCTTATAACACAATATTATTTCATCACAACCATATGTCACAACTTGTTCAGCTGTTCCCAAATTGATGGGTATTCCCTCAATTTCTAATTCATTGCCATCACAAAAAGAGGTGCTATATTTTTATCATAATCTCTTTGGGGTACAGATCTAATAGCTAAGCAAAAAGGTATGCACTGTTTGATAGCCCTTTGGAAATAGTTCCAAATTTTCACCAGAATGGCTACCTTAAAACACAACTCCATCAACAATTCACTAGTTATCTATTTTCCTTTATTTTCTCTAGCATTTTTTCATTCTGATAGATGTGAGGTAGTACCTCAGTGTTGCCTTAATTTGCATTTCTGTAATAATTACTGCTTTAGAGCATTTTTTTTCATGACTATCCATTACTTTAATTTCCTCTATTGAAAACTGCCTGTTCATATGTGTTGTTGTTCACTTGTTTTTCATTCATGTCCAACTCTTCATGATTCCATTTGGGTTTTCTTGGAGTGCTTTGTCATTTTCTTTTCCAGTTGATTTTACAGCTGAGGAAACCTAGGCAAACAGGGTTAAGTGACTTGGCCAGGATCACAAAGCTAGTGAGTGTCTGAGGCAGATTTGAGCTCAGAAAGATGAGTCTTCCTGATTTTCAGTCCTGGTACACTCTAGTTTTGTTGATTTGGGAAGGGATCCCAAAAGGTAGGGGTCACATACTGGGGTTAAGAGGTGATTCAAAAGAATATGTAGATGGGGAAAAACTGGAACCTGTCCCGTTAAGATCTGGAGTGAAGCAAGGTTGCCCACTATCACCATTATTATTCAATATTGTATTAGAAACACTAGCCTCTGCAATATGAGTCCAGAAAGAGATTAAAGGAATTAAAGTAGGCAATGAGGAAACCAAACTATCACTCTTTGCAGATGATATGATGGTATAACTAGAGAACCCCAGAGATTCTACTAAAAAGCCATTAGAAATAATTCATAATTTTAGCAAAGTAGCAGGATACAAAATAAATCCCCATAAATCCTCAGCATTTTTATTCATCACCAACAAAATCCAACAGCAAGAGATACAAAAAGAAATTCCATTCAAAATAACTGTTGACAGCATAAAATATTTGGGAATCTATCTACCAAAGGAAAGTCAGGAATTATATAAGCAAAATTACAAAAAAGTTTCCACACAAATAAAGTCAGACTTAAATAATTGGACAAATATTAAGTGCTCTTGGATAGGCCAAGCGAATATAATAAAGATGACAATACTCCCTAAACTAATCTATTTATTTAGTGCTATACCAATCAGACTTCCAAGAAAATATTTTAATGATCTAGAAAAAATAAAAACAAAATTCATATGGAACAATAAAAAGTCGAGAATCTCAAGGGAATTAATGAAAAAAAAAATCAAATGAAGGTGGCCTAGCTGTACCTGATCTAAAATTATATTATAAAGCAGCAGTCACCAAAACCATTTGGTATTGGCTAAGAAATAGATTAGTTGATCAGTGGAAAAGGTTAGGTTCACAAGACAGAATAGTCAACTATAATAATCTAGTGTTTGACAAACCCAAAGATCCTAACTTTTGGGATAAGAATTCATTATTTGATAAAAACTGCTGGGATAACTGGAAATTAGTATGGCAGAAATTAGGCATAGACCCACACTTAACACCATATACCAAGATAAAATCAAAATGGGTCCATGACCTAGGCATAAAGAAGGAGATTATAAATAAATTAGAGGAACATAGGATAGTTTATCTCTCAGACTTGTGGAGGAGAAAGAAATTTGTGACCAAAGATGAACTACAGACCATTACTGATCACAAAATAGAAAATTTTGATTATATCAAATTAAAAAGCCTTTGTACAAACAAAACTAACGCAAACAAGAGTAGAAGGGAAGCAACAAAACATCTTCATAGTTAAACATCTTCAACAGTTAAAAGTTCTTCTTCAGTTAACTTCACAGTTAAAGGTTCTGATAAAGGTCTCATTTCCAAAATATATAGAGAACTGACTCAAATTTATAAGAAATCAAGCTATTCTCCAATTGATAAATGGTCAAAAGATATGAACAGACAATTTTCAGATGATGAAATTGAAACTATTACCACTCATATGAAAGAGTGTTCCAAATCACTATTGATCAGAGAAATCAAATTAAGACAACTCTGAGATACCACTACACACCTATCAGATTGGCTAAGATGACAGGAAAAAATAATGATGAATGTTGGAGGGGATGAGGGAAAACTGGGACACTGATGCATTGTTGGTGGAGTTGTGAACGAATCCAACCATTCTGGAGAACAATCTGGAATTATGCCCAAGAAGTTATCAAACTGTGCATACCCTTTGATCCAGCAGTGTTACTTCTGGGCTTATACCCCAAAGAAATATTAAAGAAGGGAAAGGGACCTGTATGTGCCAAAATGTTTGTGGCAGCCCTGTTTGTAATGGCAAGAAACTGGAAATTGAATGGATGCCCATCAATTGGAGAATGGCTGGGTAAATTGTGGTATATGAATGTTATGGAATATTATTGTTCTGTAAGAAATGACCAGCAGGATGAATACAGAAAGGCTTGGAGAGACTTACATGAACTGGTGCTAAGTGAAATGAACAGAACCAGGAGATCATTATACACTTCGACAACGATATTGTATGAGGATGTATTCTGAAGGAAGTGGATTTCTTTGACAAAGAGACCTAACTCAGTTTCAGTTGATAAATGATGAACAGAAGCAGCTACATCCAAAGAAAGAACACTGGGAAATCCATGTGAACTATTTGCATTTTTGTTTTTCTTTCCAGGTTATTTTTACCTTCTGAATCCAATTCTCCCTGTGCAACAAGAGAACTGTTTGGTTCTGCAAACATATATTGTATCTAGGATATACTGCAACATATTTAACATACATAGGACTGCTTGCCATCTAGGGGAGGGGATGGAGGGAGGGAGGGGAAAAAATCAGAACAGAATCGAGTGCAAGGGATAACGTTGTAAAAAAAATTACCCTGGCATGGGTTCTGTCAATAAAAAGTTATTATAAGATAAAAATTAAAAAAAAAAAGAATTTGCAGGCTTATAATCATCTCCAAATCAAGGGGCAAAGTTTATTGTAATTGTAATGCCAATTGAAGAGGGCTAAGTTCCTAAAAGATTTAGCAAAGAATCAGAAGCAAGGAGACACATTTATCCAGTTCATGTCATTGATATGTTAATTTTATGGCCTAGAGGCAGAATGGAGGAGTGGTCTCAGGAATTTGGTTATCACTGACCATCAGATATAAGTCCTGAGGCCAGAAGACTTTAGAATCACTGATAGACAAGATTGTCAGAACAATAGCATTCTAAGCAGGGTGTGTGGGGGGAACCTGGGGATCACAGATTCCAAAGCCAGAAGACTTTAGAATCATTGACATATTGTCAGAACAGAAGTATTCTAAGGTCAGAGAACCTTATAATTATTGCTATTTCCTCTAGGAGAAATACTCCTTCAATTTGACCATTCATAAATTGGAGAATGACTTTTATTTTTCTAAATTTGACTCAGTTCCCTGTTTCAAAAATGAAGCGTTATCAAAGGAATTCCTTGTAAAAATTTTGATGTTACTTCATTGTCCAAGTATGTTTTAGTAAAATGTAGCTTTTCTGGCTCTTCTTTAATTAGACACATTTTTGCTTTTTGCTTGAATTCATGATTGCTATCGTTACTTTTTAAAATTTCAGCTGAAGCATAATAGGTTTTCCTACTGCCTCTTATTTATCTGTGTATATCTTTCTCAAAAATATGCTTTGCATTTGACTACAACTTCCCTTAATGTGCCCTCCTTTTTATACTTTCTCTTCTTTCCCATCCCTTATCCTCATCCCTTCCTATTTCCCTATTGGATAAGATAGATTTCTCGACCTGAATGTGTATATACATTTTCCCTCTACTATAAAAGTTCTTCTTGTACACATCTTTTATATAAGAAAATTCTCTCCCTTTCCCTTCTCCAGGTGCATCTCTATTATCTCTGTACCCCTCAACACATACCTATATCCTTTATCTATGTAGATTCTTTCTAACTGTACTAGTAATTATTTTAATAATAAAGTTTTTAAGAGTTAACATGTAAAATCTTCCCATAAAGGAATGTCAATAATTTAACTGTGTTTAAGTCCCTTGTGATTTCTCTTTCAAGTTTATCTTTTTTTATGCTTCTCTTGAGTCTTGTGTTTGAAAGTCAGATTTTTTATTCAGCTCTAGTCTTTTCATTAGAAATGTTTGAAACTCTTCTATTTCATTAAATAATTATTTTCTCTCTGATGGATTACACTCAGCTTTTCTGGGGAGGTTAGTCTTGATTGTACCTCTAGTTCTCTGCCTTCTGGAATACTGTTTTCTAAGCCCTTGGTTTTCTTGATATGGAAACTGCTAAATCTTTTGTTATCCTTACTGTAATTCTACAATATTTGAATTGTTTCTTTCTGACTGTTTGCAATATTTTCTCCCTGAACTAGGAGCTCTGAAATTTGGGTATAATGTTCTTGAGGTCATCAGTGGATTTTTTTTTTCAAATTCAATTCTATTTTACCCACTGAATCTAAAATAGTTGAAGTTTGGAAGGGACTCCAAAAAGGTGGAGGTCACAGACTAGTGTCGTGAGGGGTCTCAGAAGAATTTGCAGGCTTGAAACTATCTCCAAGTCAAGGGGCAAAGTTTATTATAATTGTAATGCCAGTTGAATCGGGCTAAATTCTCAAAGAATTTAGCAAAGAACTGGAACAAGAAGACAAATTTAGCTAGTCCTTTGTGTCATTAATGTGCTAATTTTATGGCCTAGAAGTAGAATTAAGGAGTAGTCTCAGGAATTTGGTTATTACTGACCAGCAAACCTAGGATTATCCTAAGGCCAGAAGACTTTAAAATCTTTGACATACAAGATTGTCAGAACAATAGTATTCTAAGATCAGAGTCTCAGGATCATTAATCTATTTTCCCTAAAGCTAAGGGAAGAAATATTATTATATTCCTAGGCCAGAAGACTTTTATAATCATTGACAGACAAGATTGCAAGAACAATAGTACTCCAAAGTTGGGGGATCACAGATTCCAAAGCCAGAAGATAATCACAGACAGATTATTAGAACAGAACCACCCTACTACAGGCAGGGGATCTTAAAATTATTGAGGGGGAATCTATTTTCCATCACTTCTCTCAAGCAATCTGTACCCCAAATTCATTTGGGAAGGAGAGCTCATCTGGAGCTGCTTCATGCTGATAAGGGGTGAAAAGCTGCCTCTGCCTAATGGGGTCCAGACTGAGGAAGGGGACACATGCAACTTGAAGTTGGCGGCAACATCCAGAGGATGTTGAGTGTCAGAATCATTTAGCCGATAGTATTCAAGGTAAACAAATAGTTGGAAGTTCATAGCTTGGAGTCTGGAGGAAACAAATTTACCAATAGGAATGTTAGCTCTCAGGAGGTTATAAAGAGGCTTCAAGGAAGGTGATCCTAGAAACATCATGAGTGAGTTGGCCAGAATGATTTTGGAACAGATATTCTACAATTATTTCCAGGGATGGTTCATAGTCCTAAGTATAGCAAGCCCTTGAGGCACCTGTACAGTCAGTACAGGTTACCAAGGTGAAACTGTGGCAGGTGTGAGGGGGGGTTGCACTCACTCGCTCTAACAGTATTCATGGTACAAACCGATGTCCCAACATCTGAAATGTAACTATGGGTCCTAGTGACAGTTACTGTACCTGTGACAGAGATGTTGAGATATGTAGGTAAGAGATCATTTCCAGCAAGAAGACAGGGGACAGTCAGGTCAGAGTAGTTCCCCTGGGGGGTAGCTAGTACAAATGGGTGGCCTCCAGGGTAGATGACATTTGGGAATGGGGCCTTTGTAAATATGTATCAGGTCACGTATGTGGGCTGCCTTGAGGACACTGAGGGCACACCCAACAATCCTGAACGCCCCCACTGCCCACGAAGCTCCCTAGTCTGACTAAAAAATAAGGAGTTACCTCCCCACTGGCAGAGAGACATCAAGAGAGCTGGAGAGAAAATACTAGGAACAAAGCTCTCATTCTCAGTGTTGTTAAAGGTACACCTGGAAAAAGTGGAAAATAACAAGAAAGAAAGAAAGCTTAGAGTGAGGGAGAAAAGGAAAGAGACAATTTCACCCTTCTCTATCCAGTGTGTTTCCAGTGTTTGCAGGACTCCTGTGGAAAAGCAGTTTCAGGTCCTCTGTGAGTTCATAGGAATATTCAGGAATGTCTAAGGGAAAAGAAGTAGCAGAAGTAGCACTTTTAATTTTAAAACATGAGTCCAGCTGGGGTAACCTTCAAGTTTGACTGAAGTTGGAGTAGTCAGAATGACTGTATATGGTCCTTCCTAATGGGAGATTCTTCACCCAATTCTCTAGAATCTCCAGGCAGAGTTTAATAAGGATTCGCTGGAGGGTGATTCATTTTCTCCACTTTCCAGAAGATTGAGGCTGCCTGCAGAATGGAGATAATAAGTAATCTTAAGTGCTCCAACCAACTTCTGAGTTATTTGAGAAGTGAAGTCTGGGCCATTGTCACTCGGCAAGAAGCTGGGCAAACCAGAAAAAAGTTCCCACTGGCTTGCTTCTGGGGTTAGAAGCTGGCCTGAGGGTGTTTGAAACTTCCCAGAGGAGAAAAGGGTGTACCCCCTTTCTTTAGCAAAGGGCCTGTTCTTGGGAGCTACATGAAGGGCTGTAAGAATCAGGGAGTTACAAGAATTAAAGTGCCATGGTCAGGGCAAATGGGCAGCAGCACAGGCAGTTGAATCTGCAACCTTGTTTTCTTTGGTCTGAAGTGAATCCCCCTCATGGTGTCCTTTCCCCAATTCTAAATCTCTGAAGGCAAATGCTCTGAACCTGGGGGGTGGGGGTGGTTAGAAAAGGCTTTAGGTAGGTCTAAGGCCCAGGCAAAAGATTAGTTTAACTTTCAGGGTCTTAAAACCCTGGTCTGATCAGAGTTCTCATTTGAGAGGAATTGTGTCAGGGCCTTGAATAGAATCCTAGAGGGGCTGGGTAATAACTAAAGTAAGTTAGGTATAAAATCCAGCCATGTCCAGGAAAGTACACAAAGGTTCAGGGAGTGACTAGCAGATGACAAGTGGGTCTTTTTAGACAAAGAAACTTTATAGCCCTGGGTGAGAGGAGCGGGGCTAGAAGTTAGGGGTTTGTATGGCTGCAGCTAGAGAAGCCTCCCTGGTGGGGCTGTAGATCCAGATATCATCCACACACTGGATGGCCAGGGCCTGTCCAAATATGTCCAAATATGGGGACTGTCGTGGAAGCCATGCACTATCTCCATGTAATGGACATGAGTGCCCGTGTTAATTGGTGGGGGTTAAGTTTCCCTGGATTTGCCCTTTCAAGGGCAAAGAGAAATGTTGAGTCTTTATGAAAAGGTATGCAAAGGAAAGCATCTTTAGGATCTAAGTTAGAAAACCATTGTGTCCCCTAGAATACTTGTACTGGGCTCATGGCTTCTATTGATCATTTGCTCTGATTGTAGAAATTTGCTATAAGAAGATAAAGCAGGGACATGATTATAATAGCATCAAAACAATAGCCTGAGAGCACATACATGACTGGATAAAACATCCTTAGATCTGTTTGCCAACCAATCATACAGTAATAATTCCACCTCATAGCCAGACTCAGGAATAATCAGGTGGAAAATAAACAAACAAACAAAAAAAACAGAACTGGGAAACTGAGTCAGAAGGCTTCCTTCCTGAGCAGAGACTTGTCCAGATAAGATATCTACCTATGACAGTTCAAGAAGCCATTCCCCTGAGTAACTTATGGCATTTCTCTTGAATGGTGGGTTACTGACTTTATGATCAGGCAATCAAATTAAAAACTCAAAAAAAATCAATTAATGCCCCAAGAGATTTTATCTCTAATAACAAATTATAAATATCTCAAATTTCCAAGATACTTTACACACACATAGAAATCATTTATCTAAAAAAAATTATAAAGTTATCAAATAAGAGACAATTATATCCGATAAAGCAGTTAACATTCATATAGCATGTTTTATGCTAAGCACTTTTGCAATCATGTGATCTTCACAACAACAATCATTATTATTTCTCTGTGCAAATCAGAAAACTGAGCAGAGATAAAATAATTTTCATAGATTACATAGTTAATGCATTTCCACAACTGAAACAGAGAAGGGGGACTTAGCAAATGCAGAGGCTGACGTACTTTCTAACCTCACACTGCCATGCTGGGTGCTGCCAGAGGTACCTGCATTCTTCCCAGACAATTCCTGGACAGAACCTGCTGAAGGCTGGGGTGACTGGTGCCAGAACTCAGGGAATACTGACCATGAAGCCTGACTTCCACTCCATCCCCATTTCCCCAAGCTGGGTTGGGGAGGTGTTTGGGCAAGATTGTGTGCGATCCTATTTCTACAGATGAGGCAGAATTTGAGTTTCCCTACAGGACTTTAACATTCTCTTTTATTAATTTGATCTGAGATGAGAAGAGTTAGCAAACAAAGGGACTTGGATTATATTGGTCTTGTTAGCAATCCCCACAACTGAGATACACTCAGGACCACTCTGGGGAGTAGGTCGGAAAGGGTCCCTTAACACTTTCTGGATGCTTTCCCAAACAGAGAAGGACTCTGGACAAGATGGGAGTCAAAGAAGGGTTAACAAAAAATTGCTATTTACCTAGTTTGTTATTTTTTTCTTTTTTCTTTTCTTTTAGAATGGGGTAAATTCCTGGAATTATCCCCAATGTTTCAGGAATTTTTCTTGCCATCTTAAAATGACTAATTGCTAAACTTCTAATCATTCCTCTCAAAACTTTAAGAATCTGCTAAGATGTTATTTTAATTTAATTAGCTTTGTTTCTGTAGTCCCCAGTTTGACCAGAACTTTAGTCCACAGGAAAAAGTTAGATTTCTTAAGAAAATTTCCCAGCATTCCAGCATAGAAGCCTTTTTCTTGCTGGGTGCATTTTAAATCCTTCCAGGTAACACAATCTAGCTCATAGAATAAAGATGACACAGACATTCTGCATAGAGATAGACAAAAGTGACATGAAAGAGAACTGTCCCAGCTTTGCCAAAAGCCATAAAATTTTGCAAAAATCCATCCCATAGCACTTTGTCTCTTCTGGTGTTCCAGAGAAGAAGAAAAGGTGGTAAAGGTTCCTTAGGAACTTTGCCAAAAATTGCAAGAATTTTCAAGTCTGGATTTCCCCAGTCAAGGAATACTTGCTGAGCATGGAAGTCATGACGACTCAGATAAGCTTACTCCAGTGGCTTGGGGTATCCCCTCTATAGGACTGAGGGAGAAAAAAATGGAGGGGCTTATCTTGACAAGGAGGGAATCAAGCCAGGGGGGGCCAGACTCTCCCCATACAGGCCACCCTGAGCTGAGAACTCCCAAAGCTGCTGCCTTCACTGCTACTTTCAAAGCTGCCTCCAAGGTCTGCCATCACTGTTGTCACAGTTTATGCTCCAAACTACTTCCCCACTTCAGTGTCATTCACAACATTTTCTTGTGAACCTCCTAAGTTTTCTTGGGCTGAAAAAAAGTGTCTGTCTCTGACCTTTTGTTGGTGCTGCTGACCCAAAATGCAATTTGAGGTGTTATTTTAAAATTGTTTGGAGGGAATAAATAAAATTATTGGGAGAGTTCAGCTGGATTGTTGGGTCTCTTCCACCATTTTGGCTTTGCAGTTCTAACTGATATTAAGTGACTTTCCTAAGGTCTCACACAAGTAGTAATAGAATGGGAACTTGAACCTGGCAGCTAGAGGACACAGTAGATAGAATATCAGGTCTGAAGTCAGGAAAACTCATCTTTCTGAATTCAAATCTGGCCTTAGACACTTATTAAGCTGTGTGACCCTGGGCAAGTCACTTTTAACCATGTTTGCTTCCATTTCCTTATCTGTAAAATGAGCCTGAAAGGAAATGGCAAACCACATCAATATCTTTGCCAAGAAAATCCCAAATGAACTCGAAATGTGATGTCTAGACTTTTTTTGGGGGGTGGGGGAGGAATAGTATGACTTTCAGGTAGTCCAGTAATTCTTAAATTGCCTTTCCTCAATCTAATTTCTAGGTCAGTTATTTTTTTCCAATGAAATCTTTCAAGTTTTCTTCTCTTTTCATTTTTTTGATTTTGTTTTATTGTTTCTTAAAGACTTTTGGAGTCATTAGTATCCAATGGGTTTGAAGAGTTGTACACAACTGAAGAACTTCGACTCCAGTGTTCTTTCCACTTCATGACTTCAAAATTTATGTATCTATTTTAACACTCTCCCCTGAGGTCCAATCTCATATCTTCACCTAGAGAATCTCCTGCTATCACAAACTCAGATCCAAAATAGAACTTATTACTCTCCTCTTAAAACTGCCCATCCTCAAAAC
Source organism: Antechinus flavipes (assembly GCF_016432865.1). Taxonomy (NCBI): domain Eukaryota; kingdom Metazoa; phylum Chordata; class Mammalia; order Dasyuromorphia; family Dasyuridae; genus Antechinus; species Antechinus flavipes. Next base: position 229,730,823 of record NC_067398.1, on the reverse strand, counting down.
CAAAAAAACAAAACAAAATGTAATGCCAGAAAAACTGAGGCAAGATAGAGATTAGAGAGTTTTTAATATTTTATTTGAAAGGGAGAGATTTACTGGGACCAAATGGATCCATGGCTTGGTCCCAGGGCTGAATAAGACTATCATCTCCAAGAATCCAGCATTCAGCATGAGTTCCCATGACATATTTATACACAGTAGCTAAACAAAGGAAGGAGGGTAGAGGCTAAACTCTGGTAATCTCCAGGCAGGAACCATTAATTCAGTTCTGAC